>NW_027316112.1:632500-705000 GCF_026437365.1 Eucyclogobius newberryi
GGCTCACAGCTCTGTAGCGCTGCAGTGATGCGCGCTCGCTCCTGCAGCAGCGCCTCCTTCAGGCCGCTCTCTCTGTGACCGCGAGGGTTCAGACTCTGCAGAAGCTGCTCCAACTGATCCACCGACGAATAGAACCACCAGCGGGAGGCGGGGTCAGGGCTGTGAGGGGCGGGGTCAGGGTTGTGAGGGGCGGGGCTGGTGCTGAAAAACACAGACAGTTTCAGATCCATGTTTCCACGGTCTGTTTGGAGCTCGGCATTGGACCAAGAACAGTCCAATGGATGAAGGTTTGTTCCTGTGGATCGTTCCTAATTACTTTGGGGAGTGGCTTGGAAGGGGTGGAGCCTGCAGTCCAGCTCTTTGATTGGTCGGACTGGATCAGGGGTTAGTTTTCATGACTCTGCTCACCTGACTCCATTCTCCTGCTGCATGTGTGCGTGGCCAAAGAGGGCGTGGTCAGAGCCCCCCTTGCCTCCCTCAGGGGCGCCTCCCTCAGGGGCGCCTCCCTCAGGGGCGCCTCCCTCAGGGGCGCCTCCCTCAGGCCTGATCATGTCTGCGCTCAGGCCAAACGTGTCCTCCTCCACAAACAGAACCGAGAGAGACGGCAGCAGCCAGTATTTACGAAACCAGCGATCTCTGCCCAACGGGAGCAGCGACGTGCAGGAGGAGGCGCTGTGGAGTCGAACCAGCAACTCACTCACCTGAAACACAACCAGTGAGAGGAGGAGTGAGAGGAAGGAGTCAGAGGGAGTAGTGAGGAGGAGGAGTCAGAGGAAGGAGTCAGAGGAAGGAGTCAGAGGGAGTAGTGAGAGGAAGGAGTGAGAGGAAGGAGTCAGAGGGAGTAGTGAGGAGGAGGAGTCAGAGGAAGGAGTGAGGAGGAGGAGTCAGAGGAAGGAGTGAGGAGGAGGAGTCAGAGGAAGGAGTGAGGAGGAGGAGTCAGAGGAAGGAGTGAGGAGGAGGAGTCAGAGGAAGGAGTGAGGAGGAGGAGTCAGAGGAAGGAGTGAGGAGGAGGAGTCAGAGGAAGGAGTGAGGAGGAGGAGTCAGAGGAAGGAGTGAGGAGGAGGAGTCAGAGGAAGGAGTGAGGAGGAGGAGTCAGAGGAAGGAGTGAGGAGGAGGAGTCAGAGGAAGGAGTGAGGAGGAGGAGTCAGAGGAGGACAAACCTTCTCCTGTTCCTCTTGAAGTTCTTCTGGACTCAAAGAGACAGGTTTAGAGCCGAGGCCTTTCTGAACACCTGGAGGACAAAGAGACGAGTCCATGAGAAGAGGTACGTTTAAAACGAAGACGTGGCGGAGACGGGGACAGAACAGACGGGGACGTGGCGGGGACGTGACAGAGACGGGGACAGAACAGACGGGGACGTGACAGAGACGGGGACAGAACAGACGGGGACGTGACGGGGACGTGACAGAGACGGGGACAGAACAGACGGGGACGTGACGGGGACGTGACAGAGACGGGGACAGAACAGACGGGGACGTGACAGAGACGGGGACAGAACAGACGGGGACGTGACGGGGACGTGACAGAGACGGGGACAGAACAGACGGGGACGTGACGGGGACGTGACAGAGACGGGGACAGAACAGACGGGGACGTGACGGAGACGTGACAGAGACGGGGACAGAACAGACGGGGACGTGACGGAGACGGGGACGTGCACATCATGTGTATCTTATTGGTCTTTAAACATGCTTTGGCTCCAGCTGCAGAAGGAGCAGCAGAACATTCATGTGTCTCATGCTCTGTCCCAAACTCTGATCAACTAAGGTCTAAACCCGAGGACCATGAGGACCCCGAGGAACCCGAGGACCATGAGGACCCCGAGGACCCCGAGGACCCCTAGGACCATGAGGACCCCGAGGACCATGAGGACCCCGAGGACCCCGAGGACCATGAGGACCCCGAGGACCCCGAGGACCATGAGGACCCCGAGGACCATGAGGACCCCGAGGACCCCGAGGACCATGAGGACCCCGAGGAACCCGAGGACCCCGAGGACCCCTAGGACCATGAGGACCCCGAGGACCCCGAGGACCCCGAGGACCATGAGGAACCCGAGGACCCCGAGGACCATGAGGACCCCGAGGACCATGAGGACCATGAGGACCCCGAGGACCATGAGGACCCCGAGGACCATGAGGACCCCGAGGACCATGAGGACCCCGAGGAACCCGAGGACCCCGAGGACCATGAGGACCCCGAGGACCCCGAGGACCACGAGGACCCCGAGGACCATGAGGACCCCGAGGACCATGAGGACCCCGAGGAACCCGAGGACCATGAGGACCCCGAGGAACCCGAGGACCCCGAGGACCATGAGGACCCCGAGGACCCCGAGGACCATGAGGACCCCGAGGAACCCGAGGACCCCGAGGAACCCGAGGACCCCGAGGACCATGAGGACCCCGAGGACCCCGAGGACCATGAGGACCCCGAGGAACCCGAGGACCCCGAGGACCATGAGGACCCCGAGGACCCCGAGGACCATGAGGACCATGAGGACCCCGAGGACCATGAGGACCCCGAGGACCCCGAGGACCATGAGGACCCCGAGGACCATGAGGACCATGAGGACCCCGAGGACCATGAGGACCCCGAGGACCATGAGGACCCCGAGGAACCCGAGGACCATGAGGACCCCGAGGAACCCGAGGACCCCTAGGACCATGAGGACCCCGAGGACCATGAGAACCCCGAGGAACCCGAGGACCCCGAGGACCATGAGGACCCCGAGGACCCCGAGGACCATGAGGACCATGAGGACCCCGAGGACCATGAGGACCCCGAGGACCCCGAGGACCATGAGGACCCCGAGGACCATGAGGACCCCGAGGACCATGAGGACCCCGAGGAACCCGAGGACCATGAGGACCCCGAGGAACCCGAGGACCCCGAGGACCCCTAGGACCATGAGGACCCCGAGGACCCCGAGGAACCCGAGGACCCCGAGGACCATGAGGACCCCGAGGACCATGAGGACCCCGAGGACCATGAGGACCCCGAGGAACCCGAGGAACCCGAGGACCCCAAGGACCATGAGGACCATGAGGACCCCGAGGACCCCGAGGACCATGAGGACCCCGAGGACCCCGAGGACCATGAGGAACCCGAGGACCCCGAGGACCATGAGGACCCCGAGGACCCCGAGGACCATGAGGACCATGAGGACCCCGAGGACCCCGAGGACCATGAGGACCCCGAGGAACCCGAGGACCATGAGGACCCCGAGGACCATGAGGACCCCGAGGACCATGAGGAACCCGAGGACCATGAGGACCCCGAGGACCATGAGGACCCCAAGGAACCTGAGGACCATGAGGAATCCGAGGACCATGAGGAATCCGAGGACCATGAGGACCCCGAGGACCATGAGGACCCCGAGGACCATGAGGACCCCGAGGACTATGAGGACCCCGAGGACTATGAGGACCCCGAGGACCATGAGAAACCCGAGGACCATGAGGACCATGAGGAACCCGAGGACCATGAGGACCCCGAGGACCATGAGGACCCCGAGGACCATGAGGACCCCGAGGACCATGAGGACCCCGAGGAACCCGAGGACCATGAGGACCCCGAGGACCATGAGGACCATGAGGAACCCGAGGACCATGAGGCCCCCGAGGACCATGAGGACCCCGAGGACCATGAGTACCTTTGTGCTGGTTCTGCTTGGGTTCCTCTGGCGCTGGTGCAGTTCCGTTCACACTGAGGACACATGAAAGGCTCAGAAGTTATGGACCGTTTTTTGGACCTTTGAATCATGATGTTCTGTACCTGACGTTCTCCTGCTCTCGTCCTCTGTCCTTCATCTTCTGCTCCTGCTCCCGAAGTCGCTCCTCTTTCCTCATACGCACTCTGAAAACCACAAACACAAATGTAGTTCGGATGTATTTCCAGGACGTTCTCACCTGTAGGCCGCCTCCTCTCGCCCTCTGCTGTAGTTCGGGTGTATTTCCAGGACGTTCTCACCTGTAGGCCGCCTCCTCTCGCCCTCTGCTGTAGTTCGGGTGTATTTCCAGGACGTTCTCACCTGTAGGCCGCCTCCTCTCGCCCTCTGCTGTAGTTCGGGTGCATTTCCAGGACGTTCTCACGTGTAGGCCGCCTCCTCTCGCCCTCTGCTGTAGTTCGGGTGTATTTCCAGGACGTTCTCACCTGTAGGCCGCCTCCTCTCGCCCTCTGCTGTAGTTCGGGTGTATTTCCAGGACGTTCTCACGTGTAGGCCGCCTCCTCTCGCCCTCTGCTGTAGTTCGGGTGTATTTCCAGGACGTTCTCACCTGTAGGCCGCCTCCTCTCGCCCTCTGCTGTAGTTCGGGTGTATTTCCAGGACGTTCTCACCTGTAGGCCGCCTCCTCTCGCCCTCTGCTGTAGTTCGGGTGTATTTCCAGGACGTTCTCACCTGTAGGCCGCCTCCTCTCGCCCTCTGCTGTAGTTCGGGTGCATTTCCAGGACGTTCTCACGTGTAGGCCGCCTCCTCTCGCCCTCTGCTGTAGTTCGGGTGTATTTCCAGGACGTTCTCACCTGTAGGCCGCCTCCTCTCGCCCTCTGCTGTAGTTCGGGTGTATTTCCAGGACGTTCTCACGTGTAGGCCGCCTCCTCTCGCCCTCTGCTGTAGTTCGGGTGTATTTCCAGGACGTTCTCACCTGTAGGCCGCCTCCTCTCGCCCTCTGCTGTAGTTCGGGTGTATTTCCAGGACGTTCTCACCTGTAGGCCGCCTCCTCTCGCCCTCTGCTGTAGTTCGGGTGTATTTCCAGGACGTTCTCACCTGTAGGCCGCCTCCTCTCGCCCTCTGCTGTAGTTCGGGTGCATTTCCAGGACGTTCTCACCTGTAGGCCGCCTCCTCTCGCCCTCTGCTGTAGTTCGGGTGTATTTCCAGGACGTTCTCACCTGTAGGCCGCCTCCTCTCGCCCTCTGCTGTAGTTCGGGTGTATTTCCAGGACGTTCTCACCTGTAGGCCGCCTCCTCTCGCCCTCTGCTGTAGTTCGGGTGTATTTCCAGGACGTTCTCACCTGTAGGCCGCCTCCTCTCGCCCTCTGCTGTAGTTCGGCTGTATTTCCAGGACGTTCTCACCTGTAGGCCGCCTCCTCTCGCCCTCTGCTGTAGTTCGGGTGTATTTCCAGGACGTTCTCACCTGTAGGCCGCCTCCTCTCGCCCTCTGCTGTAGTTCGGGTGTATTTCCAGGACGTTCTCACCTGTAGGCCGCCTCCTCTCGCCCTCTGCTGTAGTTCGGGTGTATTTCCAGGACGTTCTCACCTGTAGGCCGCCTCCTCTCGCCCTCTGCTGTAGTTCGGGTGTATTTCCAGGACGTTTTCACCTGTAGGCCGCCTCCTCTCGCCCTCTGCTGTAGTTCGGCTGTATTTCCAGGACGTTCTCACCTGTAGGCCGCCTCCGCTCGCCCTCTGCTGTAGTTCGGGTGTATTTCCAGGACGTTCTCACCTGTAGGCCGCCTCCTCTCGCCCTCTGCTGTAGTTCGGCTGTATTTCCAGGACGTTCTCACCTGTAGGCCGCCTCCTCTCGCCCTCTGCTGTAGTTCGGGTGCATTTCCAGGACGTTCTCACGTGTAGGCCGCCTCCTCTCGCCCTCTGCTGTAGTTCGGGTGCATTTCCAGGACGTTCTCACCTGTAGGCCGCCTCCTCTCGCCCTCTGCTGTAGTTCGGGTGTATTTCCAGGACGTTCTCACCTGTAGGCCGCCTCCTCTCGCCCTCTGCTGTAGTTCGGGTGTATTTCCAGGACGTTCTCACCTGTAGGCCGCCTCCTCTCGCCCTCTGCTGTAGTTCGGGTGTATTTCCAGGACGTTCTCACCTGTAGGCCGCCTCCTCTCGCCCTCTGCTGTAGGTCGGGTGTATTTCCAGGACGTTCTCACCTGTAGGCCGCCTCCTCTCGCCCTCTGCTGTAGTTCGGGTGTATTTCCAGGACGTTCTCACCTGTAGGCCGCCTCCTCTCGCCCTCTGCTGTAGTTCGGGTGCATTTCCAGGACGTTCTCACCTGTAGGCCGCCTCCTCTCGCCCTCTGCTGTAGTTCGGGTGTATTTCCAGGACGTTCTCACCTGTAGGCCGCCTCCTCTCGCCCTCTGCTGTAGTTCGGGTGTATTTCCAGGACGTTCTCACCTGTAGGCCGCCTCCTCTCGCCCTCTGCTGTAGTTCGGGTGCATTTCCAGGACGTTCTCACCTGTAGGCCGCCTCCTCTCGCCCTCTGCTGTAGTTCGGGTGCATTTCCAGGACGTTCTCACCTGTAGGCCGCCTCCTCTCGCCCTCTGCTGTAGTTCGGGTGCATTTCCAGGACGTTCTCACCTGTAGGCCGCCTCCTCTCGCCCTCTGCGGTGCTGTTCCCATCGGATCTCCCTCAGCTCTTGTCTCGCCGCCTTGTGCTCCTCGTAACAGTCTTCGATCAGGTCTCGGCTCACGCCCAAAGTCAGCAGCTTTCCCACCAGAGCGTTCAGTATCTGCAGCTTCTCTCCTGCACAAGAGATCAGTGTGAGAGCGGGGCCGGGTGTCCAGGGGCCGGGTGTCCAGGGGCCGGGTGTCCAGGGGCCGTACCTGGCGGCAGGTCGTACACCGCGCTCCTCTTCAGCGTCTGCAGGATCTCGGGGCACATGTTCCTCAGCTCCACGCACGGATCGTCTTCGGCCGTCGCAGACAGGATCTTCAGTCTGAGGATCTCGCTCAGAGTGCAACTGTCCAGATCCAGCTGTTTCAGGCTCCGCCCCTGATGCAGCTGTGACCACGCCCAAGCCACGGTGGTCATGGCAGCCGGGGCGGAGGAGGCGGAGTCGGCGCCTTCGTCCAGGGCCTGTGATAGGTCTAAACACACAGCGTTAGTCTCATGTGGGTTCAGGGGGAATGTGCCTCAGTTGTACCGGTCTCGTCGCAGCTCTGCTCCTGCTCCTCGTCTGAACTCTGGAAAATGGCCCAGAGGAAGAAGAAGAGCAGCTCACACAGAGGCCCTTCAGGGTCCGAGCCCACCAGCGCCTCCTCCAGGACCTCTGTGGGATCACACACCATCAGCACCTCCCATCACACCACAGACTCCCACGTGGACGTACCCAGAGAGACGCCGCCTGGAAACTCGTCCTTCAGCTCAAAGATCTCTCCAAAGGATCTGAGGAACTCCAGAACCATGAGAGCTTCTCCGAACAGTCGAGGAGGCAGCCGGGTGTGGACGGGAGAGGGCGAGGGCAGCTCCTGGAGGACACACAAGTTGACTTTATTTCTGCCCTAAATGTGACCTCTGACCCTGACACAGAGCTCTCATCGACCCATGACCCCCGCGGGGACCCATGACCCCCGCGGGCTCTCATTGACCCATGACCCCCGCGGGGCTCTCATCGACCCCTGACCCGACCCCTGACCCCGCGGGGCTCTCACTGACCTTCAAGTCGTCACACTCCAGGTCCTCAGTGGGTTTGCTCATCTGCTTCATCCTCTCGGCATATTTCCTCCTCTCCTCCTTCAGCTTCTCTCGCTCCTGAAACATTTAGACGCGAGAAGTTTAGAGCAGAAGCTCCACCCCCTCCCGCCGACTCCCCCTCCTGCCGAGCCTCCTCCTCCTCCTGCCGAGCCTCCTCCTCCTCCTGCCGAGCCTCCTCCTCCTCCTCCTGACCCTCCTCCTCCTCCTCCTGACCCTCCTCCTCCTGACCCTCCTCCTCCTGACCCTCCTCCTCCTGACCCTCCTCCTGCTGAGCCTCCTCCTGCTGAGCCTCCTCCTGCTGAGCCTCCTCCTCCTGACCCTCCTCCTCCTGAGCCTCCTCCTCCTGAGCCTCCTCCTCCTGAGCCTCCTCCTGAGCCTCCTCCTCCTGAGCCTCCTCCTCCTGAGCCTCCTCCTCCTGAGCCTCCTCCTGCTGAGCCTCCTCCTGCTGAGCCTCCTCCTGCTGAGCCTCCTCCTCCTGACCCTCCTCCTGCTGAGCCTCCTCCTGAGCCTCCTCCTGAGCCTCCTCCTGATCCTCCTCCTGAGCCTCCTCCTGAGCCTCCGCCTGAGCCTCCGCCTGAGCCTCCTCCTGAGCCTCCTCCCTCCTGAGCCTCCTGCTGAGCCTCCTCCTAACCCTTCTCCTGCTGAGCCTCCTCCTGAGCCTCCTGCTGAGCCTCCTCCTGCTGAGCCTCCTCCTGACCCTCCTCCTGACCCTCCTCCTGACCCTCCTCCTGACCCTCCTCCTCCTGAGCCTCCTCCTGCTGAGCCTCCTCCTGCTGAGCCTCCTCCTCCTGAGCCTCCTCCTCCTGAGCCTCCTCCTCCTGAGCCTCCTCCTGAGCCTCCTCCTGAGCCTCCTCCTGATCCTCCTCCTGAGCCTCCTCCTGAGCCTCCGCCTGAGCCTCCGCCTGAGCCTCCTCCTGAGCCTCCTCCCTCCTGAGCCTCCTGCTGAGCCTCCTCCTAACCCTCCTCCTGCTGAGCCTCCTCCTGAGCCTCCTGCTGAGCCTCCTCCTGCTGAGCCTCCTCCTGACCCTCCTCCTGAGCCTCCTCCTGAGCCTCCTCCTGATCCTCCTCCTGAGCCTCCTCCTGAGCCTCCGCCTGAGCCTCCGCCTGAGCCTCCTCCTGAGCCTCCTCCCTCCTGAGCCTCCTGCTGAGCCTCCTCCTAACCCTCCTCCTGCTGAGCCTCCTCCTGAGCCTCCTGCTGAGCCTCCTCCTGCTGAGCCTCCTGCTGAGCCTCCTCCTAACCCTCCTCCTGCTGAGCCTCCTCCTGAGCCTCCTGCTGAGCCTCCTCCTGCTGAGCCTCCTGCTGAGCCTCCTCCTAACCCTCCTCCTGCTGAGCCTCCTCCTGAGCCTCCTCCTGAGCCTCCGCCTGAGCCTCCGCCTGAGCCTCCTCCTGAGCCTCCTCCCTCCTGAGCCTCCTGCTGAGCCTCCTCCTAACCCTCCTCCTGCTGAGCCTCCTCCTGAGCCTCCTGCTGAGCCTCCTCCTGCTGAGCCTCCTGCTGAGCCTCCTCCTGACCCTCCTCCTGACCCTCCTCCTGACCCTCCTCCTGAGCCTCCTCCTGACCCTCCTCCTGAGCCTCCTCCTGACCCTCCTCCTGACCCTCCTCCTGACCCTCCTCCTGACCCTCCTCCTCCTGATCCCCCTGGTTGGGTGACCTCTCGGACATGTGTTTTACCTTCTCCTTCTCTGCCTTCTGCATCTCCTTCTGCTCCTTCTTCTGTTGCTTCAGCTGCTCTTGGACCATCTCCATGTTCTCCTTCAGTCGGTCGTGAGCCTCCTCCCTCAGACGCTCCTCCTCTTCTCTCCTCCGCTCCTGCTTGCCCTGCTTCAGTTGCTGTCTCTCTGCCTTCTTCTTCTTGACCTTGTGATGAGCCATGTCCTCCTTCTGCTGCAGCAGCTTCAGCTTCTCCTCCATGGCCTTCAGCTGGGACAGCGCTCCCTGGAACAGACGCTCTTTACTCCTGCTGCACCTCCTCTCACACACAAATGCATCACATGGATCAGATCAGATGAAGATAAAGGGCAGGCTGAGATTTACCTGTCCAGGTGAGCTCTTGGAGGCGGGGCTAAACACTGGAGGCTCATCAGGGAAGAACTGAGTGAAGGTCACGCCCGAGAGTCCAAACCTGGAGACGGAGGCCGGCTGAGGACAGAGGGTTTGTCATTAGTGAGAGATTTATGGATCCAGAAAAACCTGCGAAAAACTGAGAAAACAAGAGTTATTATAACTAAGACATGAAAGGTCATGACCTTTGTAACCTCTGACCATTGTAACCTCTGACTGCAGAAAGCAGAACTTTCAAGAATAATATCTAAATAATATCAATGCATTTCTAATCTGGACAAATACTAAATATAATAAAGTGTGAAAGAGAAGTTCATGTTGTTGTGACAGATGAAGAGTGGGAACACTCGGGACCTTAGATCATCCTTGTGTCTGGTTAGGGATCATCTCAAAATGGGTTGAAGCTGAAAAGACTTAATTTTTTTTTCCTCTCTCTCTGGCCCCTCCCCCTCAAGTCTGGCTTCACATCACATTTTATGCTTTGATAAAACGATCCTTCCGGTCAGTGCGTAGCACGTCACTAGAGCATAATCTCTCTCCGCAAAAAAACTTTTCCAACTTTTCTGCACCAGCCGCGTTGGCAACGGCGACGCCCACCGCGCGCCCGCCGCCTACTGTTGTTCTGATGCTCGTGGCTGAGGTTTTAGCGTTTCAAAACAATGAGTGCCACAACGATGTATTGAAGCTTCAAAGCAACAAAAAGACGAAATGTAGGTTCAGCCCCCCCAGGCCCCGCCCCCCCAGTGAACCTTCTCTAGAGGAAGCGGCTGTAGTGAGTGAACCTTCTCTAGAGGAAGTGGCTGTAGTGAGTGAACCTTCTCTAGAGGAAGTGGCTGTAGTGAGTGAACCTTCTCTAGAGGAAGTGGCTGTAGTGAGTGAACCTTCTCTAGAGGAAGCGGCTGTAGTGAGTGAACCTTCTCTAGAGGAAGTGGCTGTAGTGAGTGAACCTTCTCTAGAGGAAGTGGCTGTAGTGAGTGAACCTTCTCTAGAGGAAGTGGCTGTAGTGAGTGAACCTTCTCTAGAGGAAGCGGCTGTAGTGAGTGAACCTTCTCTAGAGGAAGCGGCTGTAGTGAGTGAACCTTCTCTAGAGGAAGCGGCTGTAGTGAGTGAACTGAACCTTCTCTAGAGGAAGCGGCTGTAGTGAGTGAACCTTCTCTAGAGGAAGCGGCTGTAGTGAGTGAACTGAACCTTCTCTAGAGGAAGCGGCTGTAGTGAGTGAACCTTCTCTAGAGGAAGCGGCTGTAGTGAGTGAACTGAACCTTCTCTAGAGGAAGTGGCTGTAGTGAGTGAACCTTCTCTAGAGGAAGTGGCTGTAGTGAGTGAACCTTCTCTAGAGGAAGCGGCTGTAGTGAGTGAACTGAACCTTCTCTAGAGGAAGCGGCTGTAGTGAGTGAACCTTCTCTAGAGGAAGCGGCTGTAGTGAGTGAACTGAACCTTCTCTAGAGGAAGCGGCTGTAGTGAGTGAACCTTCTCTAGAGGAAGCGGCTGTAGTGAGTGAACTGAACCTTCTCTAGAGGAAGCGGCTGTAGTGAGTGAACCTTCTCTAGAGGAAGTGGCTGTAGTGAGTGAACCTTCTCTAGAGGAAGCGGCTGTAGTGAGTGAACTGAACCTTCTCTAGAGGAAGCGGCTGTAGTGAGTGAACCTTCTCTAGAGGAAGCGGCTGTAGTGAGTGAACTGAACCTTCTCTAGAGGAAGCGGCTGTAGTGAGTGAACCTTCTCTAGAGGAAGCGGCTGTAGTGAGTGAACTGAACCTTCTCTAGAGGAAGCGGCTGTAGTGAGTGAACCTTCTCTAGAGGAAGTGGCTGTAGTGAGTGAACCTTCTCTAGAGGAAGCGGCTGTAGTGAGTGAACTGAACCTTCTCTAGAGGAAGCGGCTGTAGTGAGTGAACCTTCTCTAGAGGAAGCGGCTGTAGTGAGTGAACTGAACCTTCTCTAGAGGAAGTGGCTGTAGTGAGTGAACCTTCTCTAGAGGAAGCGGCTGTAGTGAGTGAACTGAACCTTCTCTAGAGGAAGCGGCTGTAGTGAGTGAACCTTCTCTAGAGGAAGCGGCTGTAGTGAGTGAACTGAACCTTCTCTAGAGGAAGCGGCTGTAGTGAGTGAACCTTCTCTAGAGGAAGCGGCTGTAGTGAGTGAACTGAACCTTCTCTAGAGGAAGCGGCTGTAGTGAGTGAACCTTCTCTAGAGGAAGTGGCTGTAGTGAGTGAACCTTCTCTAGAGGAAGCGGCTGTAGTGAGTGAACTGAACCTTCTCTAGAGGAAGTGGCTGTAGTGAGTGAACCTTCTCTAGAGGAAGTGGCTGTAGTGAGTGAACCTTCTCTAGAGGAAGTGGCTGTAGTGAGTGAACCTTCTCTAGAGGAAGCGGCTGTAGTGAGTGAACCTTCTCTAGAGGAAGCGGCTGTAGTGAGTGAACCTTCTCTAGAGGAAGCGGCTGTAGTGAGTGAACTGAACCTTCTCTAGAGGAAGTGGCTGTAGTGAGTGAACCTTCTCTAGAGGAAGCGGCTGTAGTGAGTGAACCTTCTCTAGAGGAAGCGGCTGTAGTGAGTGAACCTTCTCTAGAGGAAGCGGCTGTAGTGAGTGAACTGAACCTTCTCTAGAGGAAGCGGCTGTAGTGAGTGAACCTTCTCTAGAGGAAGCGGCTGTAGTGAGTGAACTGAACCTTCTCTAGAGGAAGCGGCTGTAGTGAGTGAACCTTCTCTAGAGGAAGCGGCTGTAGTGAGTGAACTGAACCTTCTCTAGAGGAAGCGGCTGTAGTGAGTGAACCTTCTCTAGAGGAAGTGGCTGTAGTGAGTGAACCTTCTCTAGAGGAAGCGGCTGTAGTGAGTGAACTGAACCTTCTCTAGAGGAAGCGGCTGTAGTGAGTGAACCTTCTCTAGAGGAAGCGGCTGTAGTGAGTGAACTGAACCTTCTCTAGAGGAAGCGGCTGTAGTGAGTGAACCTTCTCTAGAGGAAGCGGCTGTAGTGAGTGAACTGAACCTTCTCTAGAGGAAGCGGCTGTAGTGAGTGAACCTTCTCTAGAGGAAGTGGCTGTAGTGAGTGAACCTTCTCTAGAGGAAGCGGCTGTAGTGAGTGAACTGAACCTTCTCTAGAGGAAGCGGCTGTAGTGAGTGAACCTTCTCTAGAGGAAGCGGCTGTAGTGAGTGAACTGAACCTTCTCTAGAGGAAGCGGCTGTAGTGAGTGAACCTTCTCTAGAGGAAGCGGCTGTAGTGAGTGAACTGAACCTTCTCTAGAGGAAGCGGCTGTAGTGAGTGAACCTTCTCTAGAGGAAGCGGCTGTAGTGAGTGAACCTTCTCTAGAGGAAGCGGCTGTAGTGAGTGAACTGAACCTTCTCTAGAGGAAGCGGCTGTAGTGAGT
Source organism: Eucyclogobius newberryi (assembly GCF_026437365.1). Classification (NCBI taxonomy): domain Eukaryota; kingdom Metazoa; phylum Chordata; class Actinopteri; order Gobiiformes; family Gobiidae; genus Eucyclogobius; species Eucyclogobius newberryi. Next base: position 645,318 of record NW_027316112.1, read on the forward strand.
GAACCTTCTCTAGAGGAAGCGGCTGTAGTGAGTGAACTGAACCTTCTCTAGAGGAAGCGGCTGTAGTGAGTGAACCTTCTCTAGAGGAAGCGGCTGTAGTGAGTGAACTGAACCTTCTCTAGAGGAAGCGGCTGTAGTGAGTGAACCTTCTCTAGAGGAAGCGGCTGTAGTGAGTGAACTGAACCTTCTCTAGAGGAAGCGGCTGTAGTGAGTGAACCTTCTCTAGAGGAAGCGGCTGTAGTGAGTGAACTGAACCTTCTCTAGAGGAAGCGGCTGTAGTGAGTGAACCTTCTCTAGAGGAAGTGGCTGTAGTGAGTGAACCTTCTCTAGAGGAAGCGGCTGTAGTGAGTGAACTGAACCTTCTCTAGAGGAAGCGGCTGTAGTGAGTGAACCTTCTCTAGAGGAAGCGGCTGTAGTGAGTGAACTGAACCTTCTCTAGAGGAAGCGGCTGTAGTGAGTGAACCTTCTCTAGAGGAAGCGGCTGTAGTGAGTGAACTGAACCTTCTCTAGAGGAAGCGGCTGTAGTGAGTGAACCTTCTCTAGAGGAAGTGGCTGTAGTGAGTGAACCTTCTCTAGAGGAAGCGGCTGTAGTGAGTGAACTGAACCTTCTCTAGAGGAAGCGGCTGTAGTGAGTGAACCTTCTCTAGAGGAAGCGGCTGTAGTGAGTGAACTGAACCTTCTCTAGAGGAAGCGGCTGTAGTGAGTGAACTGAACCTTCTCTAGAGGAAGCGGCTGTAGTGAGTGAACCTTCTCTAGAGGAAGCGGCTGTAGTGAGTGAACTGAACCTTCTCTAGAGGAAGTGGCTGTAGTGAGTGAACCTTCTCTAGAGGAAGCGGCTGTAGTGAGTGAACTGAACCTTCTCTAGAGGAAGCGGCTGTAGTGAGTGAACCTTCTCTAGAGGAAGCGGCTGTAGTGAGTGAACTGAACCTTCTCTAGAGGAAGCGGCTGTAGTGAGTGAAGTGAACCTTCTCTAGAGGAAGTGGCTGTAGTGAGTGAACCTTCTCTAGAGGAAGCGGCTGTAGTGAGTGAACCTTCTTTAGAGGAAGCGGCTGTAGTGAGTGAACCTTCTCTAGAGGAAGCGGCTGTAGTGAGTGAACCTTCTCTAGAGGAAGTGGCTGTAGTGAGTGAACTGAACCTTCTCTAGAGGAAGCGGCTGTAGTGAGTGAACCTTCTCTAGAGGAAGTGGCTGTAGTGAGTGAACCTTCTCTAGAGGAAGCGGCTGTAGTGAGTCAAGTGAACCTTCTCTAGAGGAAGCGGCTGTAGTGAGTGAAGTGAACCTTCTCTAGAGGAAGCGGCTGTAGTGAGTGAAGTGAACCTTCTCTAGAGGAAGCGGCTGTAGTGAGTGAAGTGAACTTTCTCTAGAGGAAGCGGCTGTAGTGAGTGAACTGAACCTTCTCTAGAGGAAGCGGCTGTAGTGAGTGAACTGAACCTTCTCTAGAGGAAGCGGCTGTAGTGAGTGAAGTGAACCTTCTCTAGAGGAAGCGGCTGTAGTGAGTGAAGTGAACCTTCTCTAGAGGAAGCGGCTGTAGTGAGTGAACCGTCTCTAGAGGAAGTGGCTGTAGTGAGTGAAGCTTCTCTAGAGGAAACGGCTGTAGTGAGTGAAGTGAACCTTCTCTAGAGGAAGCGGCTGTAGTGAGTGAAGTGAACCTTCTCTAGAGGAAGCGGCTGTAGTGAGTGAACTGAACCTTCTCTAGAGGAAGCGGCTGTAGTGAGTGAAGTGAACCTTCTCTAGAGGAAGCGGCTGTAGTGAGTGAAGTGAACCTTCTCTAGAGGAAGCGGCTGTAGTGAGTGAAGTGAACCTTCTCTAGAGGAAGTGGCTGTAGTGAGTGAAGTGAACCTTCTCTAGAGGAAGTGGCTGTAGTGAGTGAAGTGAACCTTCTCTAGAGGAAGCGGCTGTAGTGAGTGAAGTGAACCTTCTCTAGAGGAAGTGGCTGTAGTGAGTGAAGTGAACCTTCTCTAGAGGAAGTGGCTGTAGTGAGTGAACTGAACCTTCTCTAGAGGAAGCGGCTGTAGTGAGTGAACCTTCTCTAGAGGAAGTGGCTGTAGTGAGTGAACTGAACCTTCTCTAGAGGAAGTGGCTGTAGTGAGTGAAGCTTCTCTAGAGGAAGTGGCTGTAGTGAGTAAAGCTTCTCTAGAGGAAGTGGCTGTAGTGAGTGAAGCTTCTCTAGAGGAAGCGGCTGTAGTGAGTGAACCTTCTCTAGAGGAAGTGGCTGTAGTGATTGAAGCTTCTCTAGAGGAAGTGGCTGTAGTGAGTAAAGCTTCTCTAGAGGAAGTGGCTGTAGTGAGTGAACTGAACCTTCTCTAGAGGAAGCGGCTGTAGTGAGTGAACCTTCTCTAGAGGAAGTGGCTGTAGTGATTGAAGCTTCTCTAGAGGAAGTGGCTGTAGTGAGTAAAGCTTCTCTAGAGGAAGTGGCTGTAGTGAGTGAACTGAACCTTCTCTAGAGGAAGCGGCTGTAGTGAGTGAAGCTTCTCTAGAGGAAGTGGCTGTAGTGATTGAAGCTTCTCTAGAGGAAGTGGCTGTAGTGAGTAAAGCTTCTCTAGAGGAAGTGGCTGTAGTGAGTGAACTGAACCTTCTCTAGAGGAAGCGGCTGTAGTGAGTGAAGCTTCTCTAGAGGAAGTGGCTGTAGTGATTGAAGCTTCTCTAGAGGAAGTGGCTGTAGTGAGTAAAGCTTCTCTAGAGGAAGTGGCTGTAGTGAGTGAACTGAACCTTCTCTAGAGGAAGCGGCTGTAGTGAGTGAAGCTTCTCTAGAGGAAGTGGCTGTAGTGATTGAAGCTTCTCTAGAGGAAGTGGCTGTAGTGAGTAAAGCTTCTCTAGAGGAAGTGGCTGTAGTGAGTGAACTGAACCTTCTCTAGAGGAAGCGGCTGTAGTGAGTGAACCTTCTCTAGAGGAAGTGGCTGTAGTGATTGAAGCTTCTCTAGAGGAAGTGGCTGTAGTGAGTAAAGCTTCTCTAGAGGAAGTGGCTGTAGTGAGTGAACTGAACCTTCTCTAGAGGAAGCGGCTGTAGTGAGTGAAGCTTCTCTAGAGGAAGTGGCTGTAGTGATTGAAGCTTCTCTAGAGGAAGTGGCTGTAGTGAGTAAAGCTTCTCTAGAGGAAGTGGCTGTAGTGAGTGAACTGAACCTTCTCTAGAGGAAGCGGCTGTAGTGAGTGAAGCTTCTCTAGAGGAGGTGGCTGTAGTGATTGAAGCTTCTCTAGAGGAAGTGGCTGTAGTGAGTAAAGCTTCTCTAGAGGAAGTGGCTGTAGTGAGTGAACTGAACCTTCTCTAGAGGAAGCGGCTGTAGTGAGTGAAGCTTCTCTAGAGGAAGTGGCTGTAGTGATTGAAGCTTCTCTAGAGGAAGTGGCTGTAGTGAGTAAAGCTTATCTAGAGGAAGCGGCTGTAGTGAGTGAACTGAACCTTCTCTAGAGGAAGTGGCTGTAGTGAGTGAACTGAACCTTCTCTAGAGGAAGCGGCTGTAGTGAGTGAAGCTTCTCTAGAGGAAGCGGCTGTAGTGAGTGAAGCTTCTCTAGAGGAAGTGGCTGTAGTGAGTGAACTGAACCTTCTCTAGAGGAAGCGGCTGTAGTGAGTGAACTGAACCTTCTCTAGAGGAAGCGGCTGTAGTGAGTGAAGCTTCTCTAGAGGAAGTGGCTGTAGTGATTGAAGCTTCTCTAGAGGAAGTGGCTGTAGTGAGTAAAGCTTATCTAGAGGAAGTGGCTGTAGTGAGTGAACTGAACCTTCTCTAGAGGAAGCGGCTGTAGTGAGTGAAGCTTCTCTAGAGGAAGTGGCTGTAGTGAGTGAACTGAACCTTCTCTAGAGGAAGCGGCTGTAGTGAGTGAAGCTTCTCTAGAGGAAGTGGCTGTAGTGAGTAAAGCTTCTCTAGAGGAAGTGGCTGTAGTGAGTGAACTGAACCTTGAGGACGATGGCTCCGTTGTGCGGCTCACAGTGTTGTTTGAAGAGCAGCTTCAGCTTCTCTTTGGACAGAACGTTCTTCCTGCGACTGAACACGAGAAAACATTGATCACACAAAAGAACAGAGACGGGCGGGGCCAGCAGGGGGCGCCGTCTGACCTGAGCTGAGCCGCTTTCACCGTGAACGCTTCTCCGTCCGCCGGCTTCACGGTGTATCTGAAGACCGCCGGAGACAGAGGCTTCCCACGTTTACTGCAACAAGACGAGAAGGTCAGGAGTTTCAGTCCACAACATTCAGACCTTTAGACACTTGACCAAAGGTGAATGTGACTGACGCCTCTGGAGAACATGTCTGAAGTGTGTTCTCGATAGTGTACTAAAGGTCTTACAGCACGGCGGGCTCCTCCTCGTCACTGTCGATGATGACGATGGCGTCCCCCTCGGTCTTGTGTGCAGAGCCGTTAGCTTTAGCATGAGGACTGAGCAGGAGGCCGTTAGCGCTGGAGTGAGGAGAGAGGACCTGCACCACCTGACACGCCGCTCTGAAACAACACAGGCCCAAGGGTCAGAGGTCAAGCCCCACTTTATCACCAGTGACCTCACAGATGATAAACAGGCTGCACAGGCTGCACAGCACAGACTGCACAGGCTGCACAGACTGCACAGGCTGCACAGGGTGCACAGACTGCACAGGCTGCAGAGGCTGCACAGACTGCACAGGCTGCACAGGCTGCAAAGGCTGCACAGGGTGCACAGACTGCACAGGCTGCACAGGCTGCACAGGGTGCACAGACTGCACAGGCTGCACAGGCTGCAGAGGCTGCACAGGCTGCAAAGGCTGCACAGGGTGCACAGACTGCACAGGCTGCAGAGGCTGCACAGGGTGCACAGACTGCACAGACTGCACAGGCTGCACAGGCTGCAGAGGCTGCACAGACTGCACAGGCTGCACAGGCTGCACAGGCTGCACAGGGTGCACAGACTGCACAGGCTGCAGAGGCTGCACAGGCTGCACAGGCTGCACAGGCTGCACAGGCTGCAGTAGGTCCCTGGGCACAGCAGGGTCAGATGTAACTGAGGTTTGCTCCTGAAGTACAGCCTTATGAAAACCTAAACTTGTTCTAAACCCGCTCTAAACCCCCTCTGGTACCCATTTCCTCCTCGGGTGGTCACGTCTAGGTCTACACCCGGTCTACACCCGGTCTACACACCCGGTCTACACCCGGTCTAAACCCGCTCGGGTACCTGCTGCCTCCTCGGGTAGTCACGTCCACGCTCTCTCCGGGGAAGTATCGCTCTTTGCTGAAGCCGTAGACTTCCTCGCACAGCTCGGTCAGACGTTTGCTCTGGCTCTGCTTGACCAGCAGCAGCAGAGGCTTGACCAAACACTCGGGGAACATCTGCAGACTGGACCTGGCTCTGCGCTCGCTCTCCACAGCCTCCAGGTACGTGAGGCCAGCTCGACCGGTCAGCGCACAGCTCCACACCAGGCTGTTACAGAGGATGGTGCGCTCGAAGAACTCACTGAGGACACACAGAAGAACCTTCATGAGGCCAACCAGAGAGGAACCTTCACGATGTCAACCAGAGAGGAACCTTCATGAGGCCAACCAGAGAGGAACCTTCACGATGTCAACCAGAGAGGAACCTTCATGAGGCCAACCAGAGAGGAACCTTCACGATGTCAACCAGAGAGGAACCTTCACGATGTCAACAATAGAGGATCCTTCATGAGGCCAACCAGAGAGGAACCTTCACGATGTCAACCAGAGAGGAACCTTCATGAGGCCAACCAGAGAGGAACCTTCACGATGTCAACCAGAGAGGATCCTTCACGAGGCCAACCAGAGAGGAACCTTCACAATGCCAACCAGAGAGGAACCTTCACGATGTCAACAATAGAGGATCCTTCACGAGGCCAACCAGAGAGGAACCTTCACGATGTCAACAATAGAGGATCCTTCATGAGGCCAACCAGAGAGGAACCTTCACGATGCCAACCAGAGAGGAACCTTCACGATGTCAACAATAGAGGATCCTTCATGAGGCCAACCAGAGAGGAACCTTCACGATGTCAACAATAGAGGATCCTTCACGAGGCCAACCAGAGAGGAACCTTCACGATGTCAACAATAGAGGATCCTTCATGAGGCCAACCAGAGAGGAACCTTCACGATGTCAACCAGAGAGGAACCTTCATGAGGCCAACCAGAGAGGAACCTTCACGATGTCAACAATAGAGGATCCTTCATGAGGCCAACCAGAGAGGAACCTTCACGATGTCAACAATAGAGGATCCTTCATGAGGCCAACCAGAGAGGAACCTTCACGATGTCAACAATAGAGGATCCTTCATGAGGCCAACCAGAGAGGAACCTTCACGATGTCAACCAGAGAGGAACCTTCATGAGGCCAACCAGAGAGGAACCTTCACGATGTCAACAATAGAGGATCCTTCATGAGGCCAACCAGAGAGGAACCTTCACGATGTCAACAATAGAGGATCCTTCATGAGGCCAACCAGAGAGGAACCTTCACGATGTCAACAATAGAGGATCCTTCATGAGGCCAACCAGAGAGGAACCTTCACGATGTCAACAATAGAGGATCCTTCATGAGGCCAACCAGAGAGGAACCTTCACGATGTCAACAATAGAGGATGCTTCATGAGGCCAACCAGAGAGGAACCTTCACGATGTCAACAATAGAGGATCCTTCATGAGGCCAACCAGAGAGGAACCTTCACAATGCCAACCAGAGAGGAACCTTCACGATGTCAACAATAGAGGATCCTTCATGAGGCCAACCAGAGAGGAACCTTCACAATGCCAACCAGAGAGGAACCTTCACGATGTCAACAATAGAGGATCCTTCATGAGGCCAGCCAGAGAGGAACCTTCACAATGCCAACCAGAGAGGAACCTTCACGATGTCAACAATAGAGGATCCTTCATGAGGCCAACCAGAGAGGAACCTTCACGATGTCAACAATAGAGGATGCTTCATGAGGCCAACCAGAGAGGAACCTTCACGATGTCAACAATAGAGGATCCTTCACGAGGCCAACCAGAGAGGAACCTTCACGATGTCAACAATAGAGGATCCTTCATGAGGCCAACCAGAGAGGAACCTTCACGATGTCAACAATAGAGGATGCTTCATGAGGCCAACCAGAGAGGAACCTTCACGATGTCAACAATAGAGGATCCTTCATGAGGCCAACCAGAGAGGAACCTTCACAATGCCAACCAGAGAGGAACCTTCACGATGTCAACAATAGAGGATCCTTCATGAGGCCAACCAGAGAGGAACCTTCACAATGCCAACCAGAGAGGAACCTTCACGATGTCAACAATAGAGGATCCTTCATGAGGCCAACCAGAGAGGAACCTTCACGATGCCAACCAGAGAGGAACCTTCACGATGTCAACAATAGAGGATCCTTCATGAGGCCAACCAGAGAGGAACCTTCACGATGTCAACAATAGAGGATCCTTCATGAGGCCAACCAGAGAGGAACCTTCATGAAGCCATCCAGAGAGGAACCTTCATGAGGCCAACCAGAGAGGAACCTTCATGAGGCCAACAGGAGAGGAACCTTCACGATGTCAACAAAAGAGGAACCATCATGAGGCCAACCAGAGAGGAACCTTCATGAGGCCAACCAGAGAGGAACCTTCATGAGGCCAACCAGAGAGGAACCTTCATGAGGCCAACCAGAGAGGAACCTTCACGAGGCCAACCAGAGAGGAACCTTCACGATGTCAACAATAGAGGATCCTTCATGAGGCCAACCAGAGAGGAACCTTCACAATGCCAACCAGAGAGGAACCTTCACGATGTCAACAATAGAGGATCCTTCATGAGGCCAACCAGAGAGGAACCTTCACGATGCCAACCAGAGAGGAACCTTCACGATGTCAACAATAGAGGATCCTTCATGAGGCCAACCAGAGAGGAACCTTCACGATGTCAACAATAGAGGATCCTTCATGAGGCCAACCAGAGAGGAACCTTCACGATGTCAACAATAGAGGATCCTTCATGAGGCCAACCAGAGAGGAACCTTCACGATGTCAACAATAGAGGATCCTTCATGAGGCCAACCAGAGAGGAACCTTCACGATGCCAACCAGAGAGGAACCTTCACGATGTCAACAATAGAGGATCCTTCACGAGGCCAACCAGAGAGGAACCTTCACGATGCCAACCAGAGAGGAACCTTCACGATGCCAACCAGAGAGGAACCTTCACGATGTCAACAATAGAGGATCCTTCACGAGGCCAACCAGAGAGGAACCTTCACGATGTCAACAATAGAGGATCCTTCATGAGGCCAACCAGAGAGGAACCTTCACGATGTCAACAATAGAGGATCCTTCATGAGGCCAACCAGAGAGGAACCTTCACGATGTCAACAATAGAGGATCCTTCATGAGGCCAACCAGAGAGGAACCTTCACGATGTCAACAATAGAGGATCCTTCATGAGGCCAACCAGAGAGGAACCTTCACGATGTCAACAATAGAGGATCCTTCATGAGGCCAACCAGAGAGGAACCTTCACGATGTCAACAATAGAGGATCCTTCATGAGGCCAACCAGAGAGGAACCTTCACGATGTCAACAATAGAGGATCCTTCATGAGGCCAACCAGAGAGGAACCTTCACGATGTCAACAATAGAGGATCCTTCATGAGGCCAACCAGAGAGGAACCTTCACGATGTCAACAATAGAGGATCCTTCATGAGGCCAACCAGAGAGGAACCTTCACGATGTCAACAATAGAGGATCCTTCATGAGGCCAACCAGAGAGGAACCTTCACGATGTCAACAATAGAGGATGCTTCATGAGGCCAACCAGAGAGGAACCTTCACGATGTCAACAATAGAGGATCCTTCATGAGGCCAACCAGAGAGGAACCTTCACAATGCCAACCAGAGAGGAACCTTCACGATGTCAACAATAGAGGATCCTTCATGAGGCCAACCAGAGAGGAACCTTCACAATGCCAACCAGAGAGGAACCTTCACGATGTCAACAATAGAGGATCCTTCATGAGGCCAGCCAGAGAGGAACCTTCACAATGCCAACCAGAGAGGAACCTTCACGATGTCAACAATAGAGGATCCTTCATGAGGCCAACCAGAGAGGAACCTTCACGATGTCAACAATAGAGGATGCTTCATGAGGCCAACCAGAGAGGAACCTTCACGATGTCAACAATAGAGGATCCTTCATGAGGCCAACCAGAGAGGAACCTTCACGATGTCAACAATAGAGGATGCTTCATGAGGCCAACCAGAGAGGAACCTTCACGATGTCAACAATAGAGGATCCTTCATGAGGCCAACCAGAGAGGAACCTTCACAATGCCAACCAGAGAGGAACCTTCACGATGTCAACAATAGAGGATCCTTCATGAGGCTAACCAGAGAGGAACCTTCACAATGCCAACCAGAGAGTAACCTTCACGATGTCAACAATAGAGGATCCTTCATGAGGCCAACCAGAGAGGAACCTTCACGATGCCAACCAGAGAGGAACCTTCACGATGTCAACAATAGAGGATCCTTCATGAGGCCAACCAGAGAGGAACCTTCACGATGTCAACAATAGAGGATCCTTCATGAGGCCAACCAGAGAGGAACCTTCATGAAGCCATCCAGAGAGGAACCTTCATGAGGCCAACCAGAGAGGAACCGTCATGAGGCCAACAGGAGAGGAACCTTCACGATGTCAACAAAAGAGGAACCATCATGAGGCCAACCAGAGAGGAACCTTCATGAGGCCAACCAGAGAGGAACCTTCATGAGGCCAACCAGAGAGGAACCTTCATGAGGCCAACCAGAGAGGAACCTTCACGAGGCCAACCAGAGAGGAACCTTCACGATGTCAACAATAGAGGATCCTTCATGAGGCCAACCAGAGAGGAACCTTCACGATGCCAACCAGAGAGGAACCTTCACGATGTCAACAATAGAGGATCCTTCATGAGGCCAACCAGAGAGGAACCTTCACGATGTCAACAATAGAGGATCCTTCATGAGGCCAACCAGAGAGGAACCTTCACGATGTCAACAATAGAGGATCCTTCATGAGGCCAACCAGAGAGGAACCTTCACGATGCCAACCAGAGAGGAACCTTCACGATGTCAACAATAGAGGATCCTTCACGAGGCCAACCAGAGAGGAACCTTCACGATGCCAACCAGAGAGGAACCTTCACGATGTCAACAATAGAGGATCCTTCACGAGGCCAACCAGAGAGGAACCTTCACGATGTCAACAATAGAGGATCCTTCATGAGGCCAACCAGAGAGGAACCTTCACGATGTCAACAATAGAGGATCCTTCATGAGGCCAACCAGAGAGGAACCTTCACGATGTCAACAATAGAGGATCCTTCATGAGGCCAACCAGAGAGGAACCTTCACGATGTCAACAATAGAGGATCCTTCATGAGGCCAACCAGAGAGGAACCTTCACGATGTCAACAATAGAGGATCCTTCATGAGGCCAACCAGAGAGGAACCTTCACGATGTCAACAATAGAGGATCCTTCATGAGGCCAACCAGAGAGGAACCTTCACGATGTCAACAATAGAGGATCCTTCATGAGGCCAACCAGAGAGGAACCTTCACGATGTCAACAATAGAGGATCCTTCATGAGGCCAACCAGAGAGGAACCTTCACGATGTCAACAATAGAGGATCCTTCATGAGGCCAACCAGAGAGGAACCTTCACGATGTCAACAATAGAGGATCCTTCATGAGGCCAACCAGAGAGGAACCTTCACGATGTCAACAATAGAGGATCCTTCATGAGGCCAACCAGAGAGGAACCTTCACGATGTCAACAATAGAGGATCCTTCATGAGGCCAACCAGAGAGGAACCTTCACAATGCCAACCAGAGAGGAACCTTCACGATGTCAACAATAGAGGATCCTTCATGAGGCCAACCAGAGAGGAACCTTCACAATGCCAACCAGAGAGGAACCTTCACGATGTCAACAATAGAGGATCCTTCATGAGGCCAACCAGAGAGGAACCTTCACAATGCCAACCAGAGAGGAACCTTCACGATGTCAACAATAGAGGATCCTTCATGAGGCCAACCAGAGAGGAACCTTCACGATGCCAACCAGAGAGGAACCTTCACGATGTCAACAATAGAGGATCCTTCATGAGGCCAACCAGAGAGGAACCTTCACGATGTCAACAATAGAGGATCCTTCATGAGGCCAACCAGAGAGGAACCTTCATGAAGCCATCCAGAGAGGAACCTTCATGAGGCCAACCAGAGAGGAACCTTCATGAGGCCAACAGGAGAGGAACCTTCACGATGTCAACAAAAGAGGAACCATCATGAGGCCAACCAGAGAGGAACCTTCATGAGGCCAACCAGAGAGGAACCTTCATGAGGCCAACCAGAGAGGAACCTTCACGAGGCCAACCAGAGAGGAACCTTCACGAGGCCAACCAGAGAGGAACCTTCACGATGCCAACCAGAGAGGAACCTTCACGATGCCAACCAGAGAGGAACCTTCACGAGGCCAACCAGAGGAACCTTCACGAGGCCAACCAGAGAGGAACCTTCATGAGGCCAACCAAAGAGGAACCTTCACAAGGCCAACCAGAGAGGAACCTTCACGAGGCCAACCAGAGAGGAATCTTAACGAGGCCAACCAGAGAGGAACCTTCACGATGCCAACCAGAGGAACCTTCACGAGGCCAACCAGAGAGGAACCTTCACGAGGCCAACCAGAGAGGAACCTTCACGATGCCAACCAGAGAGGAACCTTCACGATGCCAACCAGAGAGGAACCTTCACGATGTCAACAATAGAGGATCCTTCATGAGGCCAACCAGAGAGGAACCTTCACAATGCCAACCAGAGAGGAACCTTCACGATGTCAACAATAGAGGATCCTTCATGAGGCCAACCAGAGAGGAACCTTCACGATGTCAACAATAGAGGATCCTTCATGAGGCCAACCAGAGAGGAACCTTCACGATGCCAACCAGAGAGGAACCTTCACGATGTCAACAATAGAGGATCCTTCACGATGTCAACAAAAGAGGAACCATCATGAGGCCAACCAGAGGAACCTTCATGAGGCCAACCAGAGAGGAACCTTCACGATGCCAACCAGAAAGGAACCTTGACGATGCCAACCAGAGAGGAACCTTCACGATGCCAACCAGAGAGGAACCTTCACGAGGCCAACCAGAGAGGAACCTTCACGAGGCCAACCAGAGAGGAACCTTCATGAGGCCAACCAAAGAGGAACCTTCACAAGGCCAACCAGAGAGGAACCTTCATGAGGCCAACCAGAGAGGAATCTTCACGAGGCCAACCAGAGGAACCTTCATGAGGCCAACCAGAGAGGAACCTTCACGATGCCAACCAGAGGAACCTTCACGAGGCCAACCAGAGAGGAACCTTCACGAGGCCAACCAGAGAGGAACCTTCACGATGCCAACCAGAGAGGAACCTTCACGATGCCAACCAGAGAGGAACCTTCACGATGCCAACCAGAGAGGAACCTTCATGAGGCCAACCAGAGAGGAACCTTCACGATGCCAACCAGAGAGGAACCTTCATGAGGCCAACCAGAGAAGCACCTCACAGCGCGAAGAAGCCAAGGCCAACGAGGAGACACAGAGGCCAACGAGGAGACATTTAGTTATTTGTATTTATTAGTTTCTTTGTTGGGACAGTCCTGATTCAGGGATATCCTTTTAAACCGATGAGAATGAATGGTTGTCTGTAATGTCTATGCTCTGTGTTGGTCCTGTGTACCCCGCCTAAGGCCCAATGTCACTGGGATAGGCTCCAGTCACCCGCGACCCCGAAAGGGAACAAGCGGTAGAAAATGAATGAATAAACAACAAAATGTATAAGAATATCAGAATACACCTGTCTGAAGTCTCATGTTCAGCTCCTCAGACTTCTTTATTTGCCATTTCTGTTGACTTCATGTTGTTTAAATGTATCACAATAGTTTTTCCAAGTTCATGAAAATTTTGATTTTCGGTTTTTACTAATATTATTTATTAAAACATTTGTATCTCAAAAAGTAGAACTTATAGAAACAACCAATAACATGAAAAAACATTCTGAAACTTCTTTACAGTTTTCAAAGACGGAATTGGAACGTGTTCGGGACAGTTCGGGACAGTTCGTGTTTCTCCGGAGCCTCTGGAGGCGGGAGAGCGGCGCTAGCCCGGGATTAGCTCCGGTCCAAGCTAACTCTGTCCCGGGCTCTGACAGCGACACTTCCCGCGCCGTTATCACACTTTTATCACACTTTAATCACACTTTTTGTCGGTAAAGCTCGAGCGTTCAGCCCGGGCTTGGTCACGCAGTCTTTCTCCGTGTGTTTTGTCTGTTTTCGGGACACTTCGGAGCCGCTTATCGGAGCCGCTTATCGGCGCTGACAGCCGGGGCAGGTGCCTCCGAGCCCCGCGAACAACACGAGCAAACATCGCTCTGAAACAACACTCTTAAACTGCTCTAATGTCACTAATGGGATTGAATTAAACTATGGAAAAGAGTCATTAAGTCGACCAGAACATGTCACCGATTAACCGACATAAACCACGTACAAACTGTCATTGAAACGAGAAGTTTTCGATGACGAGAAGATTTTCTAATTATAAACCAAAATAATACTTTCTAGCTTCAAGTCTGTGTCTGAGCTTCACAAATGTATAATTAGTGTTAAAGTGTGTAATAACTGCAGATGAAAGTGTCATAATGAGCAGTAAATCCAGTGTTTCTCTTTTACATCACACTTCACATTTAGAGCTTTAGTCGGAACTTCTGGAGCTGAAGGGTTTGGGTCAGAACCTTGGGTCAGAACGTCAGAACCTTGGGTCAGAACTTACTCGTAGCTTCTGAAGATCTCGTGTGTGATTTTGCACAGAAACACCTCCTCGTCCGGGTCCAGGTTCGGTGGTGGTTTCTGCCTCACAAACGGTTTCCGGTGAAGCAGCGGCATCTCCGGGTCTGGGCTCGGGACCGGGACCGGGACCGGGCTCGGAAGTGCGGGCGGATCGACGCGCGACTCTCGGCTCTTTGTTAGAGATAATCTGCCCAGCACATGGAGCAGCTCGGAGCCGCGGCTCGGAGCTCCTGACGCCGCTACACCGCCTTGAAGCCGGTTCTCCGGGTCCACACGGGGCCGGCGGCGCACGGGCACGGGGCGCGGGTCGAAGCGGGCACTTTCCGCGGCTGTACGGGGCACTTTCCGCGGCTGAACCGGGCTCTTTCCGCGGCTGAACCGGGCTCAAGTCCCGCGGCTGTTGACCAAGTTTTCAAACACTTCACGGAGGCTCGGACACGGGAGCTTCCCGGGGCTCGAACCGAAAATACAGCGACAAACACCGCGTTAAAATCAGAAATATAATGTACTTTTATTCACTTCAGAGGCTAAAGCCGCGCGTTTACGTTCATTTTGAGCGGTTTAATTATAATTTGGACATGTTTTTAAAAAATGCAACGTGTTTTCTCTATTTTACACTTTCCCCATGAATCACTCCATTTACTGCCATTTTACGCCTTTGAATTAAAGTATTTCATCTATGTCGTCTTCCTTTCGCTTTATCACGTCATTCCTTCCGTATTTTGTGGTTTTATTTGCGTTTTTCTTGGGTGAATTCGCGGGATCAAACCGAGGCGGGAGTCCGTGAAGTGTCCGCGCGCCGTGAGTAAGAGGGCGGAGCCTGACTGACCCGCTCAGCGCTGATTGGTCCCCTCAGTAATGGACGCGGGGCCTGGCAGTGACGTAATCAAACAGTGACGTAAATTAAAGAAATTTACGTCTTTAAATTGTGTGTGCGGGTTAAAAAAAGAATAAAGATGGTGACGTCACACTTGGAAACCGCCATAAAACAACAACAACAAGTATTTTGACATTTGAGAACTTTAGTCCGCTCTAATAGTTTATTTTTCAGATTAAACCAAACTCACTCCAGACTTATCCTCATTAGTTATTATAATGTATATTATTTTCTCCAATAAACATCTAAGACACCATTATGGCACAGTAAACAATATAGTTTGTTGTGGTAAAAAGTGTGAAAGATCACAATATGATAATTATTTTATGCCGCATAATTGTGACAAAGTACATGTTGACCCTCAGCTGCTGGGGGCGGGTCCACAGGACCAGGGGTCTGTGCGGCGCCCGGACCAAAAATGTTATTTTAGTGTTGTTTTAGGTGTTGTATCGAATTTTAAGAATGCAAAAGAATATCACAGTTTCATATTTTACTTTTAATCACATGAAAATCATAAAAAACAAGCTAACATCAAACAGAGGTCACATGATGAGGTCCCGCGACATCACCACCTTGGCCCCGATGACATCACCGCGGCCCCAGAAGCCCCGCCTTGGCTGCCAGCGCCTCGTTTTGCTGGATGTGGTACTCCTGAAACCTCATGGAGATCCTCTGAGTCATCTTCAGGTACTTCTGCAGACACGACTCTGAGCAGCTCGACTGAGACACAAGAACATGAGGAGAACATGAGGAGCACATGAGGAGAACATGAGGAGAACATGAGGAGAACATGAGGAGCACATGAGGAGAACATGAGGAGCACATGAGGAGCACATGAGGAGAACATGAGGACATGAGGAGAACATGAGGACATGAGGAGAACATGAGGAGCACATGAGGAGAACATGAGGAGCACATGAGGAGAACATGAGGAGAACATGAGGAGCACATGAGGAGCACATGAGGAGAACATGAGGAGCACATGAGGAGCACATGAGGAGAACATGAGGAGCACATGAGGAGCACATGAGGAGAACATGAGGAGAACATGAGGACATGAGGAGAACATGAGGAGCACATGAGGAGAACATGAGGAGAACATGAGGAGCACATGAGGACATGAGGAGAACATGAGGAGCACATGAGGAGAACATGAGGAGCACATGAGGAGCACATGAGGAGAACATGAGGAGAACATGAGGACATGAGGAGAACATGAGGAGCACATGAGGAGAACATGAGGAGAACATGAGGAGAACATGAGGAGAACATGAGGAGCACATGAGGAGAACATGAGGACATGAGGAGAACATGAGGAGCACATGAGGAGCACATGAGGAGCACATGAGGAGCACATGAGGACATGAGGAGAACATGAGGAGCACATGAGGAGCACATGAGGAGAACATGAGGAGCACATGAGGAGCACATGAGGAGAACATGAGGAGAACATGAGGACATGAGGAGAACATGAGGAGCACATGAGGAGAACATGAGGAGAACATGAGGAGAACATGAGGAGCACATGAGGAGAACATGAGGACATGAGGAGAACATGAGGAGCACATGAGGAGCACATGAGGAGAACATGAGGAGCACATGAGGAGCACATGAGGAGAACATGAGGAGAACATGAGGACATGAGGAGAACATGAGGACATGAGGAGAACATGAGGAGAACATGAGGAGAACATGAGGAGAACATGAGGAGCACATGAGGAGAACATGAGGACATGAGGAGAACATGAGGAGCACATGAGGAGAACATGAGGAGAACATGAGGAGCACATGAGGAGAACATGAGGAGCACATGAGGAGAACATGAGAACATGAGGAGCACATGAGGAGAACATGAGAACATGAGGAGAACATGAGGAGCACATGAGGAGAACATGAGGAGAACATGAGGAGCACATGAGGAGCACATGAGGAGAACATGAGGAGCACATGAGAACATGAGGAGCACATGAGGAGCACATGAGGAGCACATGAGGAGAACATGAGGAGAACATGAGGAGAACATGAGGAGAACATGAGGAGCACATGAGGAGCACATGAGGAGCACATGAGGAGAACATGAGGAGCACATGAGGAGAACATGAGGAGCACATGAGGAGAACATGAGGAGCACATGAGGAGAACATGAGGAGCACATGAGGAGAACATGAGGAGAACATGAGGAGCACATGAGGAGCACATGAGGAGCACATGAGGAGCACATGAGGAGCACATGAGGAGAACATGAGGAGCACATGAGGAGAACATGAGGAGAACATGAGGAGCACATGAGGAGCACATGAGGAGAACATGAGGAGAACATGAGGAGCACATGAGGAGCACATGAGGAGCACATGAGGAGCACATGAGGAGAACATGAGGACATGAGGAGAACATGAGGAGCACATGAGGAGAACATGAGGAGAACATGAGGAGCACATGAGGAGCACATGAGGAGAACATGAGGAGAACATGAGGAGCACATGAGGAGAACATGAGGAGAACATGAGGAGAACATGAGGAGCACATGAGGAGCACATGAGGAGAACATTAGGAGCACATGAGGAGCACATGAGGAGAACATGAGGAGCACATGAGGAGAACATGAGGAGAACATGAGGAGAACATGAGGAGAACATGAGGAGCACATGAGGAGAACATGAGGAGCACATGAGGAGCACATGAGGAGCACATGAGGAGCACATGAGGAGAACATGAGGAGAACATGAGGAGCACATGAGGAGAACATGAGGAGCACATGAGGAGCACATGAGGAGAACATGAGGAGAACATGAGGAGCACATGAGGAGCACATGAGGAGAACATGAGGAGAACATGAGGAGAACATGAGGAGAACATGAGGAGAACATGAGGAGCACATGAGGAGCACATGAGGAGAACATGAGGAGCACATGAGGAGAACATGAGGAGAACATGAGGAGCACATGAGGAGCACATGAGGAGCACATGAGGAGCACATGAGGAGCACATGAGGAGAACATGAGGAGAACATGAGAACATGAGGAGCACATGAGGAGCACATGAGGAGAACATGAGGAGAACATGAGGAGAACATGAGGAGCACATGAGGAGCACATGAGGAGAACATGAGGAGCACATGAGGAGCACATGAGGAGAACATGAGGAGAACATGAGGAGAACATGAGGAGCACATGAGGAGAACATGAGGAGCACATGAGGAGAACATGAGGAGCACATGAGGAGAACATGAGGAGCACATGAGGAGAACATGAGGAGCACATGAGGAGAACATGAGGAGCACATGAGGAGCACATGAGGAGAACATGAGGAGAACATGAGGAGAACATGAGGAGCACATGAGGAGAACATGAGGAGCACATGAGGAGAACATGAGGAGCACATGAGGAGCACATGAGGAGAACATGAGGAGCACATGAGGAGCACATGAGGAGAACATGAGGAGAACATGAGGAGAACATGAGGAGCACATGAGGAGAACATGAGGAGAACATGAGGAGCACATGAGGAGCACATGAGGAGCACATGAGGAGAACATGAGGAGCACATGAGGAGCACATGAGGAGAACATGAGGAGCACATGAGGAGAACATGAGGAGCACATGAGGAGAACATGAGGAGCACATGAGGAGAACATGAGGAGCACATGAGGAGCACATGAGGAGCACATGAGGAGCACATGAGGAGAACATGAGGAGCACATGAGAACATGAGGAGCACATGAGGAGCACATGAGGAGCACATGAGGAGCACATGAGGAGAACATGAGGAGCACATGAGGAGAACATGAGGAGCACATGAGGAGCACATGAGGAGCACATGAGGAGCACATGAGGAGCACATGAGGAGCACATGAGGAGAACATGAGGAGAACATGAGGAGCACATGAGAACATGAGGAGCACATGAGGAGAACATGAGGAGAACATGAGGAGCACATGAGGAGAACATGAGGAGCACATGAGGAGCACATGAGGAGAACATGAGGAGAACATGAGGAGCACATGAGGAGCACATGAGGAGAACATGAGGAGAACATGAGGAGCACATGAGGAGAACATGAGGAGCACATGAGGAGAACATGAGGAGCACATGAGGAGAACATGAGGAGCACATGAGGAGAACATGAGGAGAACATGAGGAGCACATGAGGAGCACATGAGGAGAACATGAGGAGAACATGAGGAGAACATGAGGAGAACATGAGGAGCACATGAGGAGAACATGAGGAGCACATGAGGAGAACAGGAGGAGATGAGAACAAGAGAAGAGGAGGAGAACATGAGGAGAACAGAGGAGGAGAACAGGAGGAGATGAGAACAAGAGGAGAGGAGCTTGCACAGGTCCTCACCTCTTCTGGGCGCACGTCTCGTGTGGTGAAGTCTTTGACACAGTCCATGAAGCAGTTCTCTGTCACTTTGTTGTAGGTCCCCAGGAACTCTTTAAACTGAAACAAACCAGAGGAACGTCAGAGCGCCACCTGCAGGTCACACACATCACTGCATGTGTTTGAGCTTCACCTGTTTGACCTGATCCGCCTCCGTCACCTGCACCGCCATCACCAGAACCAGCACCAGAACCAGCACCAGAACCAGCACCAGAACCAGCACCAGAACCAGCACCAGCACCAGCACCAGAACCCAGTCTGAGGTCTGCACAAGCCAAGGGACAACACCAATAAAGCATTAAAACTGACACCTAGTGTTTATAGTGTTTGTTAGACCTGGTTTAGACCCGGTTGAGTCATGGTTTAAGATAAGATAAGATATTCCTTTATCGTCCCATATGGGGAAATTTCATTGTTGCAACGCAGGTAGATCCAGAGGAAAAGAACAGATCACTTATAGGAAGTGTGAAAAACACTTTCAGTAGAAGATCTCCAATAAACAAAAGATTAGTTTAAAGTTTAGACCCGTTTCAGTCCTGGTTTAGACCTAGTTTAGTCCTGGTTTAGACCCGGCTTAGTCCTGGTTTAGACCCGGCTTAGTCCTGGTTTAGACCCGGCTTAGTCCTAGTTTACACTTGGTTTAGTCAGATTTGGCTAACAGAGCTAACAGCAGCTAACAGAGCTAACAGCGGCTAATATAGCGGCTACAGCTAACGTCAGTCCGGTGTTTACGTCAGATTCTCCCGTTATTCCTCCAGTTTCACGCGCTCAGCCCCGGGACCGGTAAAGCCCTGCGTCACCCAGGTCCGAACCGGGTCAAGAGCCGGTCCAGAGCCGGGTTTAGGTCCAGTTTACCTGAATTTGAGCTGAAATCCAGGACCTGATCCGTGACCGTGAGAAGGACACGTGAGAGCGGAGACAGCGCCGCGGCGTGGACACTGCGGGCGCACAGTCTGAACACGTGGTTTATGGGTCACGTCCCTTGGGTCACGTTTCTATGGGTCACGTCTCTATGGGTCACGTCTCTATGGGTCATGTCTCTTGGGTCACGTCTCTTGGGTCATGTCTCTATGGGTCACGTCTCTATGGGTCACGTCTCTATGGGTCACGTCTCTTGGGTCACGTCTCTTGTAACGTTTCTATGGGTCATGTCTTTTGGGTCATGTCTCTATGGGTCACGTCTCTTGGGTCACGTCTCTATGGGTCATGTCTTTTGGGTCATGTCTCTATGGGTCACGTCTCTTGGGTCACGTCTCTATGGGTCACGTCTCTATGGGTCATGTCTCTTGGGTCACGTCTCTTGGGTCACATCTCTATGGGTCACGTCTCTTTGGTCACGTCTCTTGGGTCATGTCTCTATGGGTCACGTCTCTATGGGTCACGTCTCTTGGGTCACGTCTCTTGTAACGTTTCTATGGGTCATGTCTTTTGGGTCATGTCTCTATGGGTCACGTCTCCTGGGTCACGTCTCTATGGGTCATGTCTCTTGGGTCACGTCTCTATGGGTCACGTCTCTATGATGTCTCTTGGGTCATGTCTCTATGGGTCATGTCTCTATGGGTCACGTCTCTATGGGTCATGTCTCTATGGGTCACATCTCTATGGGTCACGTCTCTATGGGTCACGTCTCTTGTCACGTCTCTTGGGTCTCTATGGGTCACGTCTCTTGGGTCATGTCTCTATGGTCACGTCTCTATGGGTCATGTCTCTATGGGTCACGTCTCTTGGGTCACGTCTCTATGGGTCACGTCTTTATGGGTCACGTCTCTTGGGTCACGTCTCTATGGGTCATGTCTCTATGGGTCACGTCTCTATGGGTCACGTCTCTATGGGTCACGTCTCTTGGGTCATGTCTCTATGGGTCATGTCTCTATGGGTCACGTCTCTATGGGTCACGTCTCTTGGGTCACGTCTCTATGGGTCACGTCTCTATGGGTCACATCTCTATGGGTCACGTCTCTATGGGTCACGTCTCTTGGGTCACGTCTCTTGGGTCACGTCTCTATGGGTCACGTCTCTATGGGTCATGTCTCTATGGGTCACGTCTCTTGGGTCACGTCTCTATGGGTCATGTCTCTATGGGTCATGTCTCTATGGGTCACGTCTCTATGGGTCATGTCTCTATGGGTCATGTCTCTATGGGTCACGTCTCTTGGGTTACGTCTCTATGGGTCACGTCTCTATGGGTCATGTCTCTATGGGTCATGTCTCTATGGGTCACGTCTCTATGGGTCACGTCTCTTGGGTCACGTCTCTATGGGTCATCTCTCTATGGGTCACGTCTCTTGGGTCACGTCTCTATGGGTCATGTCTCTATGGGTCATGTCTCTATGGGTCACGTCTCTATGGGTCACGTCTCTTGGGTCACGTCTCTATGGGTCATGTCTCTATGGGTCACGTCTCTATGGGTCATGTCTCTTGGGTCATGTCTCTATGGGTCACGTCTCTATGGGTCACGTCTCTATGGGTCATGTCTCTATGGGTCACGTCTCTATGGGTCATGTCTCTTGGGTCATGTCTCTATGGGTCACGTCTCTATGGGTCACGTCTCTATGGGTCATGTCTCTATGGGTCATGGGTCATGTCTCTATGGGTCACGTCTCTATGGCATGTCTCTATGGGTCATGGGTCATGTCTCTATGGGTCACGTCTCTATGGGTCACGTCTCTATGGGTCACGTCTCTATGGGTCATGTCTCTATGGGTCATGGGTCATGTCTCTATGGGTCACGTCTCTATGGGTCATCTCTCTATGGGTCACGTCTCTATGGGTCATGTCTCTATGGGTCATGGGTCATGTCTCTATGGGTCACGTCTCTATGGGTCATCTCTCTATGGGTCACGTCTCTATGGGTCACGTCTCTATGGGTCATGTCTCTATGGGTCATGGGTCATGTCTCTATGGGTCATGTCTCTATGGGTCACGTCTCTATGGGTCACGTCTCTATGGGTCACGTCTCTTGGGTCACGTCTCTTGGGTCACGTCTCTATGGGTCACGTCTCTTGGGTCACGTCTCTATGGGTCACGTCTCTATGGGTCATGTCTCTATGGGTCATGGGTCATGTCTCTATGGGTCACGTCTCTATGGGTCACGTCTCTATGGGTCACGTCTCTTGGGTCACGTCTCTATGGGTCACGTCTCTTGGGTCACGTCTCTTGGGTCACGTCTCTATGGGTCACGTCTCTTGGGTCACGTCTCTTGGGTCACGTCTCTATGGGTCACGTCTCTATGGGTCACGTCTCTTGGGTCACGTCTCTATGGGTCACGTCTCTATGGGTCATGTCTCTATGGGTCATGGGTCATGTCTCTATGGGTCACGTCTCTATGGGTCACGTCTCTATGGGTCACGTCTCTTGGGTCACGTCTCTATGGGTCACGTCTCTATGGGTCACGTCTCTTGGGTCACGTCTCTTGTGATATGAGATATTTTTAGCCGTCAGTACACGCCTCTGCCACAGGGGGCAGCAGCGCGCCACTTATAACAGTTGGACACTTGGAAGCGAAGAAGAAGAAGAAGAAGTTGTTTTTGTTGTTAGCAACTGCTGTAGCTTTTCTAACACCATGAGATGAACGCGCTTTCAACACTTTTGTAAAGAAATAGGTTTTATAAAATCTGACAGCGGCGGGAACACTTTAAACCGCGTTGTCTGAGTGTGTTTTTCCCTTTAGCAGAATCTGTGGCGGGAAGTTTGAACCGTTCGTGTCAGTCGTTGTTTTAAACCCTGATGTTCGCCTCAAACCCGGGCCAGACTCGGTCAAACCCGGGCCAGACTCGGTCAAACCCGGGCCAGACTCAGCCCGCGGCCGCCTCTCTGCGCTCGGACACCGCGGACGTGTTGATCCGCTCCACAAGCGCCAATCTCCGGCTCCAGAGACACACCGAGCCCCCTGCGGCTGCGAGCCCGGCCACAGCGCCTCCTCCGCCGGGTAAGAGGGCACACACGGCCCGCTGCTGGGCTGGAGGTTTGACCTAATGTACAGAAAGTATAATTAACACATACAATTCCATCCAAAATGCAGACAATTTCACAGAATAAAGGTGTACAATAGTTAGTCTAATCATAGCAGTTTAGAGTTTGGTAACATTTACACTGCTCCAGGTTAAACTGTAAAGAACATTCATGTTGGAGTTAAACTACAAACTTAAAGATGCCCAGGATCTCTCCCGCTCAGGTTCATGCTCCCCGTCTCCATAAACCAATAAAAACACACACAAAACGTGTTAAAGCAAAGTAATATTGCATCAAGTTAAATCTCTTTATGACATGGATGAATCCATCTGAAGAGGAGCGTGGCCAAAACAACCTTAAAAAGACAGAGACGTTCTGGTAAAGGAGTGAAAGGGCAGATGAAACCGTGTTAAAGCTCCACTGCGTAACATTTCATCACATTCAAACAGGGAAAATAAGGTTTAGTGGAACAGTCTCTTTCACCGAACTTGCTCTGATCTCAACACTAAGCTGATTGGTCGATTCTGTTTCTTTGACAGGCGCGGATGAGCTGCAGACAATCCGATTGGCTGCTGGAGGTCGAGGGGCGGGGCTGGAGGCGCTCAGACAGAGGTGAGGCTCCAGGTGTAGCGTTGAAAAGCACGTGTGTTCTCTGCTTGTGTGTGTCAGGTGTCAGAAGAGCGCCCCCCAGAGGAGACACGTCAAAGTCACACTGCTGCACTCCCATGATGCACCACTGCAGAACACAGCAGTACAGCACTACAGCTCCCATGATGCACCAGGCCCAGACTCCCAGAATCCTCCAGGAGTTCCTCAGGTGAACTTTAAAACGCTCAAACACCTGTAACTTTCACAAACGGACATTTTAGTTTCATTTTCTGAATTCAAGTCATTAAACGAGTTATTACGTTTTTTAAACGATCAATACAAGGTCAATAATTGAGAAGAATCGTTTCCTCATGAAACTAAAATATTCAATATATTTGTTTCAGAGCAACACAGAGTCAGTCCAGAGACTTCTGCACCAGGACAGGTACTGAACCGGGTCTAAAGAGGGTCTAAAGAGGGTCTAAAGTGGGTCTAAAGCGGGTCTAAAGAGGGTCTAAAGTGGGTCTAAAGCGGGTCTAAAGCGGGTCTAAAGCGGGTCTAAAGTGGGTCTAAAGAGGGTCTAAAGCGGGTCTAAAGTGGGTCTAAAGAGGGTCTAAAGAGGGTCTAAAGAGGGTCTAAAGTGGGTCTAAAGAGGGTCTAAAGAGGGTCTAAAGTGGGTCTAAAGCGGGTCTAAAGAGGGTCTAAAGCGGGTCTAAAGTGGGTCTAAAGAGGGTCTAAAGTGGGTCTAAAGAGGGTCTAAAGAGGGTCTAAAGTGGGTCTAAAGAGGGTCTAAAGCGGGTCTAAAGTGGGTCTAAAGAGGGTCTAAAGAGGGTCTAAAGCGGGTCTAAAGTGGGTCTAAAGAGGGTCTAAAGAGGGTCTAAAGCGGGTCTAAAGCGGGTCTAAAGTGGGTCTAAAGAGGGTCTAAAATGGGTCTAAAGAGGGTCTAAAGTGGGTCTAAAGCGGGTCTAAAGCGGGTCTAAAGCGGGTCTAAAGAGGGTCTAAAGAGGGTCTAAAGAGGGTCTAAAGTGGGTCTAAAGAGGGTCTAAAGAGGGTCTAAAGAGGGTCTAAAGTGGGTCTAAAGCGGGTCTAAAGAGGGTCTAAAGCGGGTCTAAAGCGGGTCTAAAGCGGGTCTAAAGAGGGTCTAAAGAGGGTCTAAAGCGGGTCTAAAGTGGGTCTAAAGAGGGTCTAAAGAGGGTCTAAAGAGGGTCTAAAGCGGGTCTAAAGAGGGTCTAAAGCGGGTCTAAAGTGGGTCTAAAGTGGGTCTAAAGAGGGTCTAAAATGGGTCTAAAGCAGGTCTAAAGAGGGTCTAAAGCGGGTCTAAAGAGGCTCTAAAGAGGCTCTAAAGCGGGTCTAAAGAGGGTCTAAAGCGGGTCTAAAGAGGGTCTAAAGCGGGTCTAAAGCGGGTCTAAAGAGGGTCTAAAGAGGGTCTAAAGAGGGTCTAAAGCGGGTCTAAAGAGGGTCTAAAGAGGGTCTAAAGAGGTTCTAAAGCGGGACTAAAGAGGGTCTAAAGAGGCTCTAAAGCGGGTCAAAAGAGGGTCTAAAGAGGGTCTAAAGAGGGACTAAAGCGGGACTAAAGCGGGTCTAAAGAGGGTCTAAAGCGGGTCTAAAGCGGGTCTAAAGAGGGTCTAAAGCGGGTCTAAAGAGGGTCTAAAGAGGGTCTAAAGAGGGTCTAAAGAGGGTCTAAAGAGGGTCTAAAGTGGGTCTAAAGAGGGTCTAAAGAGGGACTAAAGTGGGTCTAAAGCGGGTCTAAAGAGGGTCTAAAATGGGTCTAAAGCGGGTCTAAAGAGGGTCTAAAGAGGGTCTAAAGCGGGTCTAAAGAGGCTCTAAAGCGGGTCTAAAGAGGGTCTAAAGCGGGTCTAAAGCGGGTCTAAAGCGGGTCTAAAGCGGGTCTAAAGAGGGTCTAAAGAGGCTCTAAAGAGGGTCTAAAGCGGGTCTAAAGAGGCTCTAAAGCGGGTCTAAAGCGGGTCTAAAGCGGGTCTAAAGCGGGTCTAAAGAGGGTCTAAAGCGGGTCTAAAGCGGGTCTAAAGAGGGTCTAAAGAGGGTCTAAAGAGGGTCTAAAGAGGTTCTAAAGCGGGTCTAAAGCGGGTCTAAAGCGGGACTAAAGCGGGACTAAAGCGGGTCTAAAGCGGGTCTAAAGCGGGTCTAAAGCGGGTCTAAAGAGGGTCTAAAGCGGGTCTAAAGAGGGTCTAAAGCGGGTCTAAAGCGGGTCTAAAGCGGGTCTAAAGCGGGTCTAAAGAGGGTCTAAAGAGGGTCTAAAGCGGGTCTAAGCGGGTCTAAAGAGGGTCTAAAGCGGGTCTAAAGCGGGTCTAAAGAGGGTCTAAAGCGGGTCTAAAGCGGGTCTAAAGCGGGTCTAAAGCGGGTCTAAAGAGGCTCTAAAGCGGGTCTAAAGAGGGTCTAAAGCGGGTCTAAAGCGGGTCTAAAGAGGGTCTAAAGCGGGTCTAAAGAGGGTCTAAAGTGGGTCTAAAGAGGGTCTAAAGCGGGTCTAAAGCGGGTCTAAAGCGGGTCTAAAGCGGGTCTAAAGAGGGTCTAAAGAGGGTCTAAAGTGGGTCTAAAGTGGGTCTAAAGAGGCTCTAAAGAGGCTCTAAAGAGGCTCTAAAGCGGGTCTAAAGCGGGTCTAAAGCGGGTCTAAAGCGGGTCTAAAGAGGGTCTAAAGAGGGTCTAAAGCGGGTCTAAAGAGGCTCTAAAGCGGGTCAAAAGAGGGTCTAAAGAGGGTCTAAAGAGGGTCTAAAGCGGGTCTAAAGCGGGTCTAAAGCGGGTCTAAAGCGGGTCTAAAGCGGGTCTAAAGAGGCTCTAAAGAGGCTCTAAAGCGGGTCTAAAGCGGGTCTAAAGCGGGTCTAAAGCGGGTCTAAAGAGGGTCTAAAGAGGCTCTAAAGCGGGTCAAAAGAGGGTCTAAAGAGGGTCTAAAGAGGGTCTAAAGCGGGACTAAAGCGGGACTAAAGCGGGTCTAAAGAGGGTCTAAAGAGGGTCTAAAGCGGGTCTAAAGCGGGTCTAAAGCGGGTCTAAAGAGGGTCTAAAGCGGGTCTAAAGCGGGTCTAAAGCGGGTCTAAAGCGGGTCTAAAGAGGGACTAAAGAGGGTCTAAAGAGGGTCTAAAGCGGGACTAAAGCGGGTCTAAAGAGGGTCTAAAGAGGGTCTAAAGCGGGTCTAAAGCGGGTCTAAAGCGGGTCTAAAGCGGGTCTAAAGCGGGTCTAAAGCGGTCTAAAGAGGGTCTAAAGAGGGTCTAAAGAGGGTCTAAAGAGGCTCTAAAGCGGGTCTAAAGCGGGTCTAAAGAGGGTCTAAAGAGGGTCTAAAGAGGGTCTAAAGAGGGTCTAAAGAGGGTCTAAAGAGGGTCTAAAGCGGGACTAAAGCGGGACTAAAGCGGGACTAAAGCGGGACTAAAGCGGGACTAAAGCGGGACTAAAGCGGGACTAAAGCGGGACTAAAGCGGGTCTAAAGCGGGTCTAAAGCGGGTCTAAAGCGGGTCTAAAGCGGGTCTAAAGAGGTTCTAAAGCGGGTCTAAAGCGGGTCTAAAGCGGGTCTAAAGAGGGTCTAAAGCGGGTCTAAAGCGGGTCTAAAGCGGGTCTAAAGAGGGTCTAAAGCGGGTCTAAAGCGGGTCTAAAGAGGGTCTAAAGCGGGTCTAAAGCGGGTCTAAAGCTGGACTAAAGAGGGTCTAAAGCGGGACTAAAGCGGGACTAAAGCGGGACTAAAGCGGGTCTAAAGCTGGACTAAAGCGGGTCTAAAGCGGGTCTAAAGCGGGTCTAAAGAGGTTCTAAAGAGGTTCTAAAGAGGTTCTAAAGAGGTTCTAAAGCGGGACTAAAGCGGGTCTAAACATGTTAAATGTCGGTTCCAGGGGCCAGAGTCTGGCGGAGGAGACTCTTCACAGATTGGAGACTCTTCACAACCAGCAGCTCATTCTGCAGGTGACTCGGGTTCAGAAGCAGTTTGTGCGCCCTCTGGTGGTCATCGTGGATTAATAAAGCCATAATCAGAGACCTTTCCTAACCCTGTTGGTGTTGTTTTTTCAGAACCAGTTGTTGGACTCGGCTCTAAAGATGGTCATGAGACCTCAGGCTCCGCCCACAGCTCACCTGAGCTCAGGTAACAAACAAAAAGCCGCCGCCTGAAAACACAAGCTTTTATTTATGACCTCGTCTGTTTCTCATTTGTGTTTTTCATCTTCTCAGATCACAGAGCTGCTGCTCAGGTGTTTCCTCTCACCTCAGTTCCGCCCTGCTGTGAACGAGCCACACACAGGTCAGTCCAGGTCTGGTCCAGGTCAGTCCAGGTCAGTCCAGGTCAGTCCAGGTCAGTCCAGGTCAGGTCCAGGTCAGTCCAGGTCAGTCCAGGTCTGGTCCAGATTATCCCAGACCAAACCAGGATTAAATGTTCCGTTTTCTGCTTCAGTTTGCCTGCAGACACGACCTCAGCCAATCAGAGCGGAGCGGAGGTGGGACTTGGAGCCAGTGAGGTCATGAAGGGGGCGGAGCATCTGATGAGCGACATAAAGGCCCTGAACCACGGCCAGAGACCCGCCCTGAACCACGGCCAGAGACCCGCCCTGAACCACGGCCAGAGACCCGCCCTGAACCACGCCCAGAGACCCGCCCTGAACCACGGCCAGAGACCCGCCCTGAACCACGGCCAGAGACCCGCCCTGAACCACGCCCAGAGACCCGCCCTGAACCACGCCCAGAGACCCGCCCTGAACCACGCCCAGAGACCCGCCCTGAACCACGCCCAGAGACCCGCCCTGAACCACGCCCAGAGACCCGCCCTGAACCACGCCCAGAGACCCGCCCCTCGGCCCGGTCAGAGCATGCTCAGTCGGCCCAAACACACGAGGAACCAGAAAACTACAAACATCAAACAATCAGGACCAAAAAGTCTGGCCACGTCACCAGAGCTGCAGCAGAACCAGCAAACATCTCACCAGGAACATCTGAGGAACCAGCAAGACCAAACCAGGACTGAAGATGAGACACCAGCACAAACCAGGACTGAAGATGAGACACCAGCACAAACCAGGACTGAAACGCAGAGATGTGTCTTCTCCAAACTGGGTCCGGGCTTTGGGCAGGTTTTGGGGAGTCGAGGTGGATCTAGGTCAGGTCTACTGAAGGGTCTGGAGGGTCCGCAGGGTCCGGTCTCAGTCCTGGACGAGGCTCGGCTGGTCCTGAAGACGCTCCGGAGGCAGAGGAAAGTTCTGAAGGAGAATCTGGAGTCCCAGCTCAGAGCCAGAGATGGAGAGATCCTGCTCTGTCAGCTGGACGCACTCGCACAGAACAGGTCAGCCGGAGGTCAGCTGAAGGTCCAGAAGCTCCATGAGAAACGCTGGACTCATGCTTGTTCTTCTGCTGTTTTTCAGAGACTGTTCTGACCAGATCCGCATCAGGAAAACGGTGGATTTCTGGATCAGGGCCATGACCAAAGAGATTCAGGTGAGGAAGAGGAGGATGAAGAGGATGATGGGGAAGATGAGGATGATGGGGATGATGGGGAAGATGAGGATGATGGGGATGATGGGGAAGATGAGGATGATGGGGATGATGGGGAAGATGAGGATGATGAGGATGATGGGGATGATGGGGAAGATGAGGATGATGGGGATGATGAGGATGATGAGGATGATGAGGATGATGAGGATGATGAGGATGATGGGGATGATGAGGATGATGAGGATGATGGGGATGATGAGGATGATGGGGATGATGGGGATGATGGGGATGATGAGGATGATGGGGATGATGGGGATGATGGGGATGATGGGGATGATGAGGATGATGGGGATGATGGGGATGATGAGGATGATGAGGATGATGGGGATGATGGGGAAGATGAGGATGATGAGGATGATGGGGATGATGGGGATGATGAGGATGATGAGGATGATGAGGATGATGGGGAAGATGAGGATGATGAGGATGATGGGGATGATGAGGATGATGGGGATGATGGGGATGATGGGGAAGATGAGGATGATGAGGATGATGGGGAAGATGAGGATGATGAGGATGATGGGGATGATGAGGATGATGAGGATGATGAGGATGATGGGGATGATGGGGATGATGGGGATGATGAGGATGATGAGGATGATGGGGATGATGAGGATGATGGGGATGATGGGGAAGATGAGGATGATGAGGATGATGGGGATGATGAGGATGATGGGGATGATGGGGAAGATGAGGATGATGAGGATGATGGGGATGATGGGGAAGATGAGGATGATGGGGATGATGGGGATGATGAGGATGATGAGGATGATGAGGATGATGGGGATGATGGGGATGATGGGGATGATGGGGAAGATGAGGATGATGGGGATGATGGGGATGATGAGGATGATGAGGATGATGAGGATGATGGGGATGATGGGGATGATGGGGATGATGAGGATGATGAGGATGATGAGGATGATGGAGAAGATGAGGATGATGGAGAAGATGAGGATGATGAGGATGATGGGGAAGATGAGGATGATGGAGAAGATGAGGATGATGGAGAAGATGAGGATGATGAGGATGATGGGGAAGATGAGGATGATGGAGAAGATGAGGATGATGTAGTAGATGGAGGGGGAAGAGGAAGATCAGACGTGCTTGGTGTCTCTCTTTTGTGTTCATTAAAGTTGGATTGGATGGACAGGTCAGACATGAATAAGGTCCAGACTTAAAGGTGATGTCTTCAGGTGAGATTCAGGGCTGAAGATTGAGAGGGACATTCACTGGTCTGCAGACAGGGGGCGCGCTAGTTCCTGTGAATCTGGTTTCATCTGGTTGACTGACCTCCTGGTCCTGGTTCTGATCCTGGTCCTAGTTCTGATCCTGGTCTTGGTTCTGATCCTGGTCCTAGTTCTGATCCTGGTTCTGATCCTGGTCTTGGTTCTGATCCTGGTCCTAGTTCTGATCCTGGTTCTGATCCTGGTCTTGGTTCTGATCCTGGTCCTAGTTCTGATCCTGGTTCTGATCCTGGTCTTGGTTCTGTTTCAGGTCGAGGCTGAAAAGTCTTCATTCAAACCGGACTCTGTTGGAACCAATAAGAACGCAGCAGACAGGAAAAAGCCCTCCCCCTCAGGCAGACCGAGGCCACTGAGCGCGCTCAGAACAACGTCCTGGAAACCCACCAGAACCAGCACCGACCCGGTTTGTCTGATTTACCTGGTTCTGAATTACTCCCTTGTTTAAACTCTGGTCTAGTTCAGGTTTAGTCCCGGTTTAGTCCCAGTGTCAGACCCGGTTTAGTCCCGGTTTAGTCCCGGTTTAGTCCCAGTGTCAGACCCGGTTTAGTCCCGGTTTAGTCCCAGTGTCAGACCTGGTTTAGTCCCAGTGTCAGACCCGGTTTAGTCCCAGTGTCAGACCCGGTTTAGTCCCAGTGTCAGACCCGGTTTAGTCCCGGTTCTAACCCGGTTTCCAGCCCGCAGACCCGGCGCTGTACCCGAGGCGTGTTTATGGTAAAGCGGCTCACGAGGGGCAGAGGCGGAGTCTGAAGAAGAGCCCGTACCTGCGCCTGAACTCACCTGTGTCCCCTGACCCCGCCCCCAGGCCAAGCAGGCCCCGCCCCCGCCTCGTCGAGAGCGTCAGAGGTGAGTTTCCATGGTAACCGCCGGTAACAATGTGGAACTTACATTTGTCTGTGTCTCAGGAGTAAAGCTCAAGTCCTGCAAGACCCAGACCAGCCCTGACTCTGACTCTGACTCTGACTCTGACCCTGACCCTGACCCTGACCCTGACCCTGACCCTGGTCCTGGTCCTGGTCCTGGTCCTGGTCCTGGTCCTGGTCCTGGTCCTGGTCCTGGTCCTGGTCCTGGTCCTGGTCCGTCTGGACCCAGTTTCCCGGCCACAGCCATCCTTCTCGGTTAGTACAAACGTCTCTCAAACTCAAATGTTTGTTTCTAATGTTGTGACATCACAATGATTGACAGGACCACCCAGGATATACTCCTCCCACATGGTGAGATCACCGCCCAGAGCCCGCCCACAGCCACAGGAGGAAGTGACATCACAACCCAAATTCCCTCAAAGGGACGCGAGCTCAGGAGACGCAGCGAGAGACGAAGAGGCCGAGGTGTGTCGCTCCCACCGGGAGGATTATATTTATTATATTTATTACAATTATTATAATTATTATAATTAACTCACATTTAAACTCACCATTAAAGAGAAAAAACATAAAGGAAGCGGGATCAGATCATAATTAGATTTATATTTTTACCATCCAGGTCCAAACCAGGACTAAACCAGGACTAAACCAGGACTAAACCAGGACTAAACCAGGACTAAACCAGGTCTAAACCAGGACTAAACCAGGACTAAACCAGGTCTAAACCAGGACTAAACCAGGACTAAACCAGGTCTAAACCAGTTCTAAACCAGTTCTAAACCAGGTCTAAACCAGTTCTAAACCAGTTCTAAACCAGTTCTAAACCAGTTCTAAACCAGGTCTGAACCAGGTCCAAAGCGGGACTAGACCAGGACTAAACCAGTGTCTCTCTCCCAGGCCTCAGGAGCTGCAGTGCCTCCGGTGGTGAACATTGTCCAACAGGAAGAGGAAGAGGCCGAGTTTCCTGGGACACACTTCCTGTCTGTGACTGAGCTGGATCAGGTAAAGTCACGTGGATCTCTCTGACCTCTGACCTCTGACCTTTGCTCATGTGCTCCTGTGCTCTAGTCCCAGATTCCTGAAGGTCCTGAGGAGGTCCTGCAGCTGGAGGGAGGTCCTGGTCCAGACCCAGTCCAGTACCAGGGTCCACAGTTCCCTCCACAGACTCCAGCCTCAGCTCTAACCTCGGCCCAGGAGCAGAGCCTGGATCTGGGCCTGAACGTCCAGCCAGACGCCCTGGAGGAGCGGCTGGTGCAGTGGTAACCACGACGATATGAGTAGAGGACGTGCGGTCAGGAGGGGACGTGCGGCCAGGAGGGGACGTGCGGCCAGGAGGGGACGTGCGGCCAGGAGGGGACGTGCGGCCAGGAGGGGACGTGCGGTCAGGAGGGGACGTGCGGCCAGGAGGGGACGTGTGGTCAGGAGAGGACGTGTGGTCAGGAGGGGACGTGCGGTCAGGAGGGGACGTGCGGTCAGGAGGGGACGTGCGGTCAGGAGGGGACGTGCGGCCAGGAGGGGACGTGCGGCCAGGAGGGGACGTGCGGTCAGGAGGGGACGTGCGGTCAGGAGGGGACGTGCGGCCAGGAGGGGACGTGCGGCCAGGAGGGGACGTGCGGTCAGGAGGGGACGTGCGGTCAGGAGAGGACGTGTGGTCAGGAGGGGACGTGCGGTCAGGAGAGGACGTGCGGTCAGGAGAGGACGTGTGGTCAGGAGGGGACGTGCGGTCAGGAGGGGACGTGCGGCCAGGAGGGGACGTGCGGTCAGGAGGGGACGTGCGGTCAGGAGAGGACGTGCGGTCAGGAGGGGACGTGCGGTCAGGAGGGGACGTGCGGCCAGGAGGGGACGTGCGGCCAGGAGGGGACGTGCGGTCAGGAGGGGACGTGCGGTCAGGAGGGGACGTGCGGCCAGGAGGGGACGTGCGGTCAGGAGGGGACGTGCGGTCAGGAGGGGACGTGCGGCCAGGAGGGGACGTGCGGTCAGGAGGGGACGTGCGGTCAGGAGGGGACGTGCGGTCAGGAGAGGACGTGCGGTCAGGAGGGGACGTGCGGTCAGGAGGGGACGTGCGGTCAGGAGGGGACGTGCGGTCAGGAGGGGACGTGCGGTCAGGAGAGGACGTGCGGTCAGGAGGGGACGTGCGGTCAGGAGGGGACGTGCGGTCAGGAGAAACCTTTTACAGTTAGTATTTCTGGACTGAAGTGTGACCGTGGTCAGAGCGGGCTGTGTGTTTATGTTGTGTGCTCATGTCCAGGCTCATCTGTGAGATGATCCGCCCTCCTGTCACGGACCCCACCCACAAACTCTACACCTGCCAATCAGAGCCAGATGAGAGGCCTGAGCCCGCCCACAGAATATCTCCTGTCCAATCAGAACCCAGCGCTGCCTCCAACCTCAGTGAGTCCCGCTTTAATCCCGCTTTAGACCGCTTTAGTCCCGCTTTAGACCCGCTTTAGACCCGCTTTAGACCACTTTAATCCCACTTTAGTCCTGCTTTAGACCTGCTTTAGACCCGCTTTAGACCCGCTTTAGACCGCTTTAGACCGCTTTAGACCGCTTTAGACCCGCTTTAGACCGCTTTAGACCCGCTTTAGACCCGCTTTAGACCCGCTTTAGACCCGCTTTAGACCCGCTTTAGACCGCTTTAGACCTGCTTTAGACCCGCTTTAGACCCGCTTTAGACCGCTTTAGACCCGCTTTAGACCGCTTTAGACCCACTTTAGACCGCTTTAGACCGCTTTAGACCCACTTTAGACCGCTTTAGACCGCTTTAGACCCGCTTTAGACCGCTTTAGACCGCTTTAGACCCACTTTAGACCGCTTTAGACCCGCTTTAGACCGCTTTAGACCCGCTTTAGTCCCGCTTTAGACCCGCTTTAGACCCGCTTTAGACCCGCTTTAGACCGCTTTAGACCGCTTTAGACCGCTTTAGACCCGCTTTAGACCGCTTTAGACCCGCTTTAGACCCGCTTTAGACCCGCTTTAGACCCGCTTTAGACCGCTTTAGTCCTGCTTTAGACCCGCTTTAGTCCCGTTTTAGACCCGCTTTAGACCCGCTTTAGACCCGCTTTAGACCGCTTTAGACCCGCTTTAGACCGCTTTAGTCCCGCTTTAGACCCGCTTTAGACCCGCTTTAGTCCCGCTTTAGACCCGCTTTAGACCCGCTTTAGACCCGCTTTAGACCGCTTTAGTCCCGCTTTAGACCTGCTTTAGACCCGCTTTAGACCCGCTTTAGACCGCTTTAGTCCCGCTTTAGACCCGCTTTAGACCCGCTTTAGACCCGCTTTAGACCCGCTTTAGTCCCGCTTTAGTCCCGCTTTAGTCCCGCTTTAGACTCGCTTTAGACCCGCTTTAGACCGCTTTAGACCCGCTTTAGTCCCGCTTTAGACCCGCTTTAGACCCGCTTTAGACCCGCTTTAGACCCGCTTTAGTCCCGCTTTAGTCCCGCTTTAGACCCGCTTTAGACCCGCTTTAGTCCCGCTTTAGTCCCGCTTTAGTCCCGCTTTAGACCCGCTTTAGACCCGCTTTAGACCCGCTTTAGTCCCGCTTTAGTCCCGCTTTAGTCCCGCTTTAGACCCGCTTTAGTCCCGCTTTAGTCCCGCTTTAGTCCCGCTTTAGTCCCGCTTTAGACCCGCTTTAGACCCGCTTTAGACCCGCTTTAGTCCCGCTTTAGACCCGCTTTAGACCCGCTTTAGTCCCGCTTTAGTCCCGCTTTAGACCCGCTTTAGTCCCGCTTTAGACCCGCTTTAGACCCGCTTTAGACCCGAATTAGTCCCGCTTTAGTCCCGCTTTAATCCCGCTTTAGTCCCGCTTTAGTCCCGCTTTAGACCCGCTTTAGTCCCGCTTTAGTCCCGCTTTAGACCCGCTTTAGTCCCGCTTTAGACCCGCTTTAGACCCGCTTTAGACCCGAATTAGTCCCGCTTTAGACCCGCTTTAGACCCGCTTTAGACCCGCTTTAGACCGCTTTAGACCCGCTTTAGACCGCTTTAGACCCGCTTTAGACCCGCTTTAGACCGCTTTAGTCCCGCTTTAGACCCGCTTTAGACCCGCTTTAGACCCGCTTTAGACCGCTTTAGACCGCTTTAGACCCGCTTTAGACCGCTTTAGACCCGCTTTAGACCCGCTTTAGACCCGCTTTAGACCCGCTTTAGACCCGCTTTAGACCCGCTTTAGACCGCTTTAGACCCGCTTTAGACCGCTTTAGTCCCACTTTAGACCCGCTTTAGACCCGCTTTAGACCCGCTTTAGACCGCTTTAGTCCCGCTTTAGACCCGCTTTAGACCCGCTTTAGACCCGCTTTAGACCGCTTTAGACCCGCTTTAGTCCCGCTTTAGACCCGCTTTAGACCCGAATTAGTCCCGCTTTAGACCCGCTTTAGACCCGCTTTAGACCCGCTTTAGACCGCTTTAGACCCGCTTTAGACCGCTTTAGACCCGCTTTAGACCCGCTTTAGACCCGCTTTAGACCCGCTTTAGACCGCTTTAGTCCCGCTTTAGACCTGCTTTAGACCCGCTTTAGACCCGCTTTAGACCGCTTTAGTCCCGCTTTAGACCCGCTTTAGACCCGCTTTAGACCCGCTTTAGACCCGCTTTAGACCCGCTTTAGTCCCGCTTTAGTCCCGCTTTAGTCCCGCTTTAGTCCCGCTTTAGACTCGCTTTAGACCCGCTTTAGACCGCTTTAGACCCGCTTTAGACCGCTTTAGTCCCGCTTTAGACCGCTTTAGACCCGCTTTGGACCGCTTTAGACCCGCTTTAGTCCCGCTTTAGACCCGCTTTAGACCCGCTTTAGACCCGCTTTAGACCCGCTTTAGTCCCGCTTTAGTCCCGCTTTAGACCCGCTTTAGACCCGCTTTAGTCCCGCTTTAGTCCCGCTTTAGTCCCGCTTTAGACCCGCTTTAGACCCGCTTTAGACCCGCTTTAGTCCCGCTTTAGTCCCGCTTTAGTCCCGCTTTAGTCCCGCTTTAGACCCGCTTTAGACCCGCTTTAGACCCGCTTTAGACCCGCTTTAGACCTGCTTTAGACCCGCTTTAGACCCGCTTTAGACCGCTTTAGACCGCTTTAGACCGCTTTAGACCCGCTTTAGACCGCTTTAGACCCGCTTTAGACCCGCTTTAGACCCGCTTTAGACCCGCTTTAGACCCGCTTTAGACCGCTTTAGACCTGCTTTAGACCCGCTTTAGACCCGCTTTAGACCGCTTTAGACCCGCTTTAGACCGCTTTAGACCCACTTTAGACCGCTTTAGACCGCTTTAGACCCACTTTAGACCGCTTTAGACCGCTTTAGACCCGCTTTAGACCGCTTTAGACCGCTTTAGACCCACTTTAGACCGCTTTAGACCCGCTTTAGACCGCTTTAGACCCGCTTTAGTCCCGCTTTAGACCCGCTTTAGACCCGCTTTAGACCGCTTTAGACCCGCTTTAGACCGCTTTAGACCGCTTTAGACCCGCTTTAGACCGCTTTAGACCCGCTTTAGACCCGCTTTAGACCCGCTTTAGACCCGCTTTAGACCGCTTTAGTCCTGCTTTAGACCCGCTTTAGTCCCGTTTTAGACCCGCTTTAGACCCGCTTTAGACCCGCTTTAGACCGCTTTAGACCCGCTTTAGACCGCTTTAGTCCCGCTTTAGACCCGCTTTAGACCCGCTTTAGTCCCGCTTTAGACCCGCTTTAGACCCGCTTTAGACCCGCTTTAGACCGCTTTAGTCCCGCTTTAGACCTGCTTTAGACCCGCTTTAGACCCGCTTTAGACCGCTTTAGTCCCGCTTTAGACCCGCTTTAGACCCGCTTTAGACCCGCTTTAGACCCGCTTTAGTCCCGCTTTAGTCCCGCTTTAGTCCCGCTTTAGACTCGCTTTAGACCCGCTTTAGACCGCTTTAGACCCGCTTTAGTCCCGCTTTAGACCCGCTTTAGACCCGCTTTAGACCCGCTTTAGACCCGCTTTAGTCCCGCTTTAGTCCCGCTTTAGACCCGCTTTAGACCCGCTTTAGTCCCGCTTTAGTCCCGCTTTAGTCCCGCTTTAGACCCGCTTTAGACCCGCTTTAGACCCGCTTTAGTCCCGCTTTAGTCCCGCTTTAGTCCCGCTTTAGACCCGCTTTAGTCCCGCTTTAGTCCCGCTTTAGTCCCGCTTTAGTCCCGCTTTAGACCCGCTTTAGACCCGCTTTAGACCCGCTTTAGTCCCGCTTTAGACCCGCTTTAGACCCGCTTTAGTCCCGCTTTAGTCCCGCTTTAGACCCGCTTTAGTCCCGCTTTAGACCCGCTTTAGACCCGCTTTAGACCCGAATTAGTCCCGCTTTAGTCCCGCTTTAATCCCGCTTTAGTCCCGCTTTAGTCCCGCTTTAGACCCGCTTTAGTCCCGCTTTAGTCCCGCTTTAGACCCGCTTTAGTCCCGCTTTAGACCCGCTTTAGACCCGCTTTAGACCCGAATTAGTCCCGCTTTAGACCCGCTTTAGACCCGCTTTAGACCCGCTTTAGACCGCTTTAGACCCGCTTTAGACCGCTTTAGACCCGCTTTAGACCCGCTTTAGACCGCTTTAGTCCCGCTTTAGACCCGCTTTAGACCCGCTTTAGACCCGCTTTAGACCGCTTTAGACCGCTTTAGACCCGCTTTAGACCGCTTTAGACCCGCTTTAGACCCGCTTTAGACCCGCTTTAGACCCGCTTTAGACCCGCTTTAGACCCGCTTTAGACCGCTTTAGACCCGCTTTAGACCGCTTTAGTCCCACTTTAGACCCGCTTTAGACCCGCTTTAGACCCGCTTTAGACCGCTTTAGTCCCGCTTTAGACCCGCTTTAGACCCGCTTTAGACCCGCTTTAGACCGCTTTAGACCCGCTTTAGTCCCGCTTTAGACCCGCTTTAGACCCGAATTAGTCCCGCTTTAGACCCGCTTTAGACCCGCTTTAGACCCGCTTTAGACCGCTTTAGACCCGCTTTAGACCGCTTTAGACCCGCTTTAGACCCGCTTTAGACCCGCTTTAGACCGCTTTAGTCCCGCTTTAGACCTGCTTTAGACCCGCTTTAGACCCGCTTTAGACCGCTTTAGTCCCGCTTTAGACCCGCTTTAGACCCGCTTTAGACCCGCTTTAGACCCGCTTTAGACCCGCTTTAGTCCCGCTTTAGTCCCGCTTTAGTCCCGCTTTAGTCCCGCTTTAGACTCGCTTTAGACCCGCTTTAGACCGCTTTAGACCCGCTTTAGACCGCTTTAGTCCCGCTTTAGACCGCTTTAGACCCGCTTTGGACCGCTTTAGACCCGCTTTAGTCCCGCTTTAGACCCGCTTTAGACCCGCTTTAGACCCGCTTTAGACCCGCTTTAGTCCCGCTTTAGTCCCGCTTTAGACCCGCTTTAGACCCGCTTTAGTCCCGCTTTAGTCCCGCTTTAGTCCCGCTTTAGACCCGCTTTAGACCCGCTTTAGACCCGCTTTAGTCCCGCTTTAGTCCCGCTTTAGTCCCGCTTTAGTCCCGCTTTAGACCCGCTTTAGTCCCGCTTTAGTCCCGCTTTAGTCCCGCTTTAGACCCGCTTTAGACCCGCTTTTGACCCGCTTTAGTCCCGCTTTAGTCCCGCTTTAGTCCCGCTTTAGTCCCGCTTTAGACCCGCTTTAGACCCGCTTTAGTCCCGCTTTAATCCCGCTTTAGTCCCGCTTTAGTCCCGCTTTAGACCCGCTTTAGTCCCGCTTTAGTCCCGCTTTAGACCCGCTTTAGTCCCGCTTTAGACCCGCTTTAATCCCGCTTTAATCCCGCTTTAGACCCGCTTTAGACCCGCTTTAGACCCGAATTAGTCCCGCTTTAGACCCGCTTTAGACCCGCTTTAGACCCGCTTTAGACCCGCTTTAGACCGCTTTAGACCCGCTTTAGACCGCTTTAGACCCGCTTTAGACCGCTTTAGTCCCGCTTTAGACCCGCTTTAGACCCGCTTTAGACCCGCTTTAGACCGCTTTAGACCGCTTTAGACCCGCTTTAGACCGCTTTAGACCCGCTTTAGACCCGCTTTAGACCCGCTTTAGACCGCTTTAGTCCCGCTTTAGACCCGCTTTAGACCCGCTTTAGACCCGCTTTAGACCCGCTTTAGACCGCTTTAGTCCCGCTTTAGACCCGCTTTAGACCCGCTTTAGACCCGCTTTAGACCGCTTTAGACCCGCTTTAGTCCCGCTTTAGTCCCGCTTTAGTCCCGCTTTAGACCCGCTTTAGTCCCGCTTTAGTCCCGCTTTAGACCCGCTTTAGTCCCGCTTTAGACCCGCTTTAATCCCGCTTTAATCCCGCTTTAGACCCGCTTTAGACCCGCTTTAGACCCGAATTAGTCCCGCTTTAGACCCGCTTTAGACCCGCTTTAGACCCGCTTTAGACCCGCTTTAGTCCCGCTTTAATCCCGCTTTAGTCCCGCTTTAGTCCCGCTTTAGTCCCGCTTTAGACCCGCTTTAGTCCCGCTTTAGTCCCGCTTTAGTCCCGCTTTAGTCCCGCTTTAGTCTCGCTTTAGACCCGCTTTAGTCCCGCTTTAGTCCCGCTTTAGTCCCGCTTTAGTCCCGCTTTAGTCCCGCTTTAGACCCGCTTTAGTCCCGCTTTAGACCCGCTTTAATCCCGCTTTAATCCCGCTTTAGACCCGCTTTAGACCCGCTTTAGACCCGAATTAGTCCCGCTTTAGACCCGCTTTAGACCCGCTTTAGACCGCTTTAGACCCGCTTTAGACCGCTTTAGACCCGCTTTAGACCGCTTTAGACCCGCTTTAGACTCGCTTTAGACCCGCTTTAATCCCGCTTTAGTCCCGCTTTAGTCCCGCTTTAGACCCGCTTTAGTCCCGCTTTAGTCCCGCTTTAGACCCGCTTTAGTCCCGCTTTAGACCCGCTTTAATCCCGCTTTAGACCCGCTTTAGACCCGCTTTAGACCCGAATTAGTCCCGCTTTAGACCCGCTTTAGACCCGCTTTAGACCCGCTTTAGACCGCTTTAGACCCGCTTTAGACCGCTTTAGACCGCTTTAGACCGCTTTAGTCCCGCTTTAGACCCGCTTTAGACCCGCTTTAGACCCGCTTTAGACCCGCTTTAGACCGCTTTAGACCGCTTTAGACCCGCTTTAGACCGCTTTAGACCCGCTTTAGACCGCTTTAGACCCGCTTTAGACCCGCTTTAGACCGCTTTAGACCCGCTTTAGACCGCTTTAGTCCCGCTTTAGACCCGCTTTAGACCCGCTTTAGACCCGCTTTAGACCGCTTTAGTCCCGCTTTAGACCCGCTTTAGACCCGCTTTAGACCCGCTTTAGACCGCTTTAGTCCCGCTTTAGTCCCGCTTTAGACCCGCTTTAGACCCGCTTTAGACCCGCTTTAGACCCGCTTTAGTCCCGCTTTAATCCCGCTTTAGTCCCGCTTTAGTCCCGCTTTAGACCCGCTTTAGTCCCGCTTTAGTCCCGCTTTAGTCCCGCTTTAGTCCCGCTTTAGTCTCGCTTTAGACCCGCTTTAGTCCCGCTTTAGTCCCGCTTTAGTCCCGCTTTAGACCCGCTTTAGTCCCGCTTTAGACCCGCTTTAATCCCGCTTTAATCCCGCTTTAGACCCGCTTTAGACCCGCTTTAGACCCGAATTAGTCCCGCTTTAGACCCGCTTTAGACCCGCTTTAGACCCGCTTTAGACCCGCTTTAGACCCGCTTTAGTCCCGCTTTAATCCCGCTTTAGTCCCGCTTTAGTCCCGCTTTAGACCCGCTTTAGTCCCGCTTTAGTCCCGCTTTAGTCCCGCTTTAGTCTCGCTTTAGACCCGCTTTAGTCCCGCTTTAGTCCCGCTTTAGTCCCGCTTTAGACCCGCTTTAGTCCCGCTTTAGACCCGCTTTAATCCCGCTTTAATCCCGCTTTAGACCCGCTTTAGACCCGCTTTAGACCCGAATTAGTCCCGCTTTAGACCCGCTTTAGACCCGCTTTAGACCGCTTTAGACCCGCTTTAGACCGCTTTAGACCGCTTTAGACCCGCTTTAGACCCGCTTTAGACCGCTTTAGACCCGCTTTAGACCGCTTTAGACCCGCTTTAGACCGCTTTAGTCCCGCTTTAGACCCGCTTTAGACCGCTTTAGACCCGCTTTAGACCGCTTTAGA
Organism: Eucyclogobius newberryi; assembly: GCF_026437365.1. Lineage (NCBI taxonomy): Eukaryota > Metazoa > Chordata > Actinopteri > Gobiiformes > Gobiidae > Eucyclogobius > Eucyclogobius newberryi. The sequence goes on from NW_027316112.1 coordinate 686,549, forward strand.
CCCGCTTTAGTCCCGCTTTAGACCCGCTTTAGACCCGCTTTAGACCCGCTTTAGACCCGCTTTAGTCCCGCTTTAGTCCCGCTTTAGACCCGCTTTAGACCCGCTTTAGTCCCGCTTTAGTCCCGCTTTAGTCCCGCTTTAGACCCGCTTAGACCTGCTTTAGACCCGCTTTAGACCCGCTTTAGACCCGCTTTAGTCCCGCTTTAGTCCCGCTTTAGTCCCGCTTTAGTCCCGCTTTAGTCCCGCTTTAGACCCGCTTTAGACCCGCTTTAGACCCGCTTTAGTCCCGCTTTAGTCCCGCTTTAGTCCCGCTTTAGACCCGCTTTAGACCCGCTTTAGTCCCGCTTTAATCCCGCTTTAGTCCCGCTTTAGTCCCGCTTTAGACCCGCTTTAGTCCCGCTTTAGTCCCGCTTTAGACCCGCTTTAGTCCCGCTTTAGACCCGCTTTAATCCCGCTTTAATCCCGCTTTAGACCCGCTTTAGACCCGCTTTAGACCCGCTTTAGACCCGCTTTAGACCCGCTTTAGACCGCTTTAGACCCGCTTTAGTCCCGCTTTAGACCCGCTTTAGACCCGCTTTAGACCCGCTTTAGACCCGCTTTAGACCGCTTTAGACCGCTTTAGACCGCTTTAGACCGCTTTAGACCCGCTTTAGACCCGCTTTAGACCCGCTTTAGACCGCTTTAGACCCGCTTTAGACCGCTTTAGTCCCGCTTTAGACCTGCTTTAGACCCGCTTTAGACCCGCTTTAGACCGCTTTAGTCCCGCTTTAGTCCCGCTTTAGACCCGCTTTAGACCCGCTTTAGACCCGCTTTAGACCGCTTTAGTCCCGCTTTAGACCCGCTTTAGACCCGCTTTAGACCCGCTTTAGACCGCTTTAGACCCGCTTTAGTCCCGCTTTAGACCCGCTTTAGACCCGCTTTAGACCCGCTTTAGTCCCGCTTTAGTCCCGCTTTAGTCCCGCTTTAGTCCCGCTTTAGACCCGCTTTAGTCCCGCTTTAGTCCCGCTTTAGTCCCGCTTTAGTCCCGCTTTAGTCTCGCTTTAGACCCGCTTTAGTCCCGCTTTAGTCCCGCTTTAGACCCGCTTTAGTCCCGCTTTAGACCCGCTTTAATCCCGCTTTAATCCCGCTTTAGACCCGCTTTAGACCCGCTTTAGACCCGAATTAGTCCCGCTTTAGACCCGCTTTAGACCCGCTTTAGACCCGCTTTAGACCCGCTTTAGACCGCTTTAGACCCGCTTTAGACCGCTTTAGACCCGCTTTAGACCGCTTTAGTCCCGCTTTAGACCCGCTTTAGACCCGCTTTAGACCCGCTTTAGACCCGCTTTAGACCCGCTTTAGACCGCTTTAGACCCGCTTTAGACCCGCTTTAGACCCGCTTTAGACCGCTTTAGACCCGCTTTAGACCGCTTTAGTCCCGCTTTAGACCCGCTTTAGACCCGCTTTAGACCGCTTTAGACCCGCTTTAGACCCGCTTTAGACCGCTTTAGTCCCGCTTTAGACCCGCTTTAGACCCGCTTTAGACCGCTTTAGTCCCGCTTTAGACCCGCTTTAGTCCCGCTTTAGACCCGCTTTAGACCCGCTTTAGACCTGCTTTAGACCCGCTTTAGACCCGCTTTAGACCGCTTTAGACCCGCTTTAGTCCCGCTTTAGACCCGCTTTAGACCCGCTTTAGACCCGCTTTAGTCCCGCTTTAGTCCCGCTTTAGACCGCTTTAGACCCGCTTTAGACCGCTTTAGACCGCTTTAGACCCGCTTTAGACCCGCTTTAGACCGCTTTAGACCCGCTTTAGTCCCGCTTTAGACCCGCTTTAGACCCGCTTTAGACCCGCTTTAGACCCGCTTTAGTCCCGCTTTAGTCCCGCTTTAGACCCGCTTTAGACCCGCTTAGACCCGCTTAGACCCGCTTTAGTCCCGCTTTAGACCCGCTTTAGACCCGCTTTAGACCCGCTTTAGTCCCGCTTTAGTCCCGCTTTAGTCCCGCTTTAGACCCGCTTAGACCCGCTTTAGTCCCGCTTTAGACCCGCTTTAGACCCGCTTTAGTCCCGCTTTAGTCCCGCTTTAGTCCCGCTTTAGTCCCGCTTTAGTCCCGCTTTAGACCCGCTTTAGACCCGCTTTAGACCCGCTTTAGTCCCGCTTTAGTCCCGCTTTAGACCCGCTTTAGACCCGCTTTAGTCCCGCTTTAGTCCCGCTTTAGTCCCGCTTTAGTCCCGCTTTAGTCCCGCTTTAGTCCCGCTTTAGACCCGCTTTAGACCCGCTTTAGACCCGCTTTAGTCCCGCTTTAGTCCCGCTTTAGACCCGCTTTAGACCCGCTTTAGACCCGCTTTAGACCCGCTTTAGACCGCTTTAGACCCGCTTTAGACCGCTTTAGTCCCGCTTTAGACCCGCTTTAGACCGCTTTAGACCGCTTTAGACCCGCTTTAGTCCCGCTTTAGACCCGCTTTAGTCCCGCTTTAGTCCCGCTTTAGTCCCGCTTTAGACCCGCTTTAGACCCGCTTTAGACCGCTTTAGTCCCGCTTTAGACCCGCTTTAGACCCGCTTTAGACCCGCTTTAGACCGCTTTAGTCCCGCTTTAGACACGCTTTAATCCCGCTTTAGTCCCGCTTTAGACCCGCTTAAGACCCGCTTTAGTCCCGCTTTAGACCCGCTTTAGACCCGCTTTAGTCCCGCTTTAGACCCGCTTTAGTCCCGCTTTATTCCCGCTTTAGACCCGCTTTAGTCCCGCTTTAGACCCGCTTTAGACCCGCTTTAGTCCCGCTTTAGTCCCGCTTTAGTCCCGTTTTAGTCCCGCTTTAGTCCCGCTTTAGACCAGCTTTAGACCCGCTTTAGACGCGCTTTAGACGCGCTTTAGACCCGCTTTAGTCCCTCTCTAGTCCCGCTTTTGTCCCGCTTTAGTCCCGCTTTAGTCCCGCTTTAGACCCGCTTTAGACCCGCTTTAGACCGCTTTAGACCCGCTTTAGACCGCTTTAGTCCCGCTTTAGACCCGCTTTAGACCCGCTTTAGACCGCTTTAGTCCCGCTTTAGACCCGCTTTAGACCCGCTTTAGACCCGCTTTAGACCGCTTTAGTCCCGCTTTAGACCCGCTTTAGACCCGCTTTAGACCGCTTTAGACCCGCTTTAGTCCCGCTTTAGACCCGCTTTAGACCCGCTTTAGACCCGCTTTAGACCCGCTTTAGTCCCGCTTTAATCCCGCTTTAGTCCCGCTTTAGTCCCGCTTTAGACCCGCTTTAGTCCCGCTTTAGTCCCGCTTTAGTCCCGCTTTAGTCCCGCTTTAGTCTCGCTTTAGACCCGCTTTAGTCCCGCTTTAGTCCCGCTTTAGACCCGCTTTAGTCCCGCTTTAGACCCGCTTTAATCCCGCTTTAATCCCGCTTTAGACCCGCTTTAGACCCGCTTTAGACCCGAATTAGTCCCGCTTTAGACCCGCTTTAGACCCGCTTTAGACCGCTTTAGACCGCTTTAGACCCGCTTTAGACCGCTTTAGACCCGCTTTAGACCGCTTTAGTCCCGCTTTAGACCCGCTTTAGACCCGCTTTAGACCCGCTTTAGACCCGCTTTAGACCGCTTTAGACCCGCTTTAGACCCGCTTTAGACCCGCTTTAGTCCCGCTTTAGACCCGCTTTAGACCCGCTTTAGACCCGCTTTAGTCCCGCTTTAATCCCGCTTTAGTCCCGCTTTAGTCCCGCTTTAGACCCGCTTTAGACCGCTTTAGACCCGCTTTAGACCGCTTTAGACCCGCTTTAGACCCGCTTTAGTCCCGCTTTAGACCCGCTTTAATCCCGCTTTAATCCCGCTTTAGACCCGCTTTAGACCCGCTTTAGACCCGAATTAGTCCCGCTTTAGACCCGCTTTAGACCCGCTTTAGACCGCTTTAGACCGCTTTAGACCCGCTTTAGACCGCTTTAGACCCGCTTTAGACCGCTTTAGTCCCGCTTTAGACCCGCTTTAGACCCGCTTTAGACCCGCTTTAGACCCGCTTTAGACCGCTTTAGACCCGCTTTAGACCCGCTTTAGACCGCTTTAGACCCGCTTTAGACCGCTTTAGTCCCGCTTTAGACCCGCTTTAGACCCGCTTTAGACCGCTTTAGTCCCGCTTTAGACCCGCTTTAGACCCGCTTTAGACCCGCTTTAGACCGCTTTAGTCCCGCTTTAGACCCGCTTTAGACCCGCTTTAGACCGCTTTAGTCCCGCTTTAGACCCGCTTTAGACCCGCTTTAGACCCGCTTTAGACCCGCTTTAGACCCGCTTTAGACCCGCTTTAGACCCGCTTTAGTCCCGCTTTAGTCCCGCTTTAGACCCGCTTTAGACCCGCTTTAGACCCGCTTTAGACCGCTTTAGACCCGCTTTAGACCGCTTTAGTCCCGCTTTAGACCCGCTTTAGACCCGCTTTAGACCGCTTTAGACCCGCTTTAGTCCCGCTTTAGACCCGCTTTAGACCCGCTTTAGTCCCGCTTTAGTCCCGCTTTAGTCCCGCTTTAGTCCCGCTTTAGACCCGCTTTAGACCCGCTTTAGACCGCTTTAGTCCCGCTTTAGACCCGCTTTAGACCCGCTTTAGACCCGCTTTAGACCGCTTTAGTCCCGCTTTAGACACGCTTTAATCCCGCTTTAGTCCCGCTTTAGACCCGCTTTAGACCCGCTTTAGTCCCGCTTTAGACCCGCTTTAGTCCCGCTTTATTCCCGCTTTAGTCCCGCTTTAGTCCCGCTTTAGACCCGCTTTAGACCCGCTTTAGACGCGCTTTAGACGCGCTTTAGACCCGCTTTAGTCCCTCTCTAGTCCCGCTTTAGTCCCGCTTTAGTCCCGCTTTAGTCCCGCTTTAGTCCCGCTTTAGACCCGCTTTAGTCCCGCTTTAGTCCCGCTTTAGTCCCGCTTCAGACCCGCTTTAGTCCCGCTTTAGACCCGCTTTAATCCCGCTTTAATCCCGCTTTAGACCCGCTTTAGACCCGCTTTAGACCCGCTTTAGACCCGCTTTAGACCCGCTTTAGTCCCGCTTTAGACCCGCTTTAGACCCGCTTTAGACCCGCTTTAGACCCGCTTTAGACCGCTTTAGACCCGCTTTAGACCCGCTTTAGACCCGAATTAGTCCCGCTTTAGACCCGCTTTAGACCCGCTTTAGACCCGCTTTAGACCCGCTTTAGACCGCTTTAGACCCGCTTTAGACCCGCTTTAGACCCGCTTTAGACCGCTTTAGACCCGCTTTAGACCCGCTTTAGTCCCGCTTTAGACCCGCTTTAGACCCGCTTTAGACCGCTTTAGTCCCGCTTTAGACCCGCTTTAGACCCGCTTTAGACCCGCTTTAGACCCGCTTTAGACCGCTTTAGTCCCGCTTTAGACCCGCTTTAGACCCGCTTTAGACCCGCTTTAGACCGCTTTAGACCCGCTTTAGTCCCGCTTTAGACCCGCTTTAGACCCGCTTTAGACCCGCTTTAGACCCGCTTTAGTCCCGCTTTAATCCCGCTTTAGTCCCGCTTTAGTCCCGCTTTAGACCCGCTTTAGTCCCGCTTTAGTCCCGCTTTAGTCCCGCTTTAGTCCCGCTTTAGTCTCGCTTTAGACCCGCTTTAGTCCCGCTTTAGTCCCGCTTTAGACCCGCTTTAGTCCCGCTTTAGACCCGCTTTAATCCCGCTTTAATCCCGCTTTAGACCCGCTTTAGACCCGCTTTAGACCCGAATTAGTCCCGCTTTAGACCCGCTTTAGACCCGCTTTAGACCCGCTTTAGACCCGCTTTAGACCGCTTTAGACCCGCTTTAGACCGCTTTAGACCCGCTTTAGACCGCTTTAGTCCCGCTTTAGACCCGATTTAGACCCGCTTTAGACCCGCTTTAGACCCGCTTTAGACCGCTTTAGACCCGCTTTAGACCCGCTTTAGACCCGCTTTAGACCGCTTTAGACCCGCTTTAGACCGCTTTAGTCCCGCTTTAGACCCGCTTTAGACCCGCTTTAGACCGCTTTAGTCCCGCTTTAGACCCGCTTTAGACCCGCTTTAGACCCGCTTTAGTCCCGCTTTAGACCCGCTTTAGACCCGCTTTAGACCGCTTTAGTCCCGCTTTAGACCCGCTTTAGTCCCGCTTTAGACCCGCTTTAGACCCGCTTTAGACCCGCTTTAGACCCGCTTCAGACCCGCTTTAGACCCGCTTTAGACCGCTTTAGACCCGCTTTAGTCCCGCTTTAGACCCGCTTTAGACCCGCTTTAGACCCGCTTTAGACCCGCTTTAGTCCCGCTTTAGTCCCGCTTTAGTCCCGCTTTAGACCGCTTTAGACCCGCTTTAGACCGCTTTAGTCCCGCTTTAGACCGCTTTAGACCCGCTTTAGACCCGCTTTAGACCGCTTTAGACCCGCTTTAGTCCCGCTTTAGACCCGCTTTAGACCCGCTTTAGACCCGCTTTAGACCCGCTTTAGTCCCGCTTTAGTCCCGCTTTAGACCCGCTTTAGACCCGCTTTAGTCCCGCTTTAGTCCCGCTTTAGTCCCGCTTTAGACCCGCTTAGACCCGCTTTAGTCCCGCTTTAGACCCGCTTTAGACCCGCTTTAGTCCCGCTTTAGTCCCGCTTTAGTCCCGCTTTAGTCCCGCTTTAGACCCGCTTTAGACCCGCTTTAGACCCGCTTTAGACCCGCTTTAGACCCGCTTTAGTCCCGCTTTAGACCCGCTTTAGACCCGCTTTAGTCCCGCTTTAGTCCCGCTTTAGTCCCGCTTTAGTCCCGCTTTAGTCCCGCTTTAGTCCCGCTTTAGACCCGCTTTAGACCCGCTTTAGACCCGCTTTAGACCCGCTTTAGTCCCGCTTTAGTCCCGCTTTAGACCCGCTTTAGACCCGCTTTAGACCCGCTTTAGACCCGCTTTAGACCCGCTTTAGACCGCTTTAGACCCGCTTTAGACCGCTTTAGACCGCTTTAGTCCCGCTTTAGACCCGCTTTAGACCCGCTTTAGACCGCTTTAGTCCCGCTTTAGACCCGCTTTAGACCCGCTTTAGACCCGCTTTAGACCGCTTTAGTCCCGCTTTAGACCCGCTTTAGACCCGCTTTAGACCCGCTTTAGACCGCTTTAGACCCGCTTTAGTCCCGCTTTAGACCCGCTTTAGACCCGCTTTAGACCCGCTTTAGTCCCGCTTTAGTCCTGCTTTAGTCCCGCTTTAGACCGCTTTAGTCCCGCTTTAGACCCGCTTAAGTCCCGCTTTAGTCCCGCTTTAGACCCGCTTTAGACCCGCTTTAGACCCGCTTTAGTCCCGCTTTAGACCCGCTTTAGTCCCGCTTTACACCAGCTTTACTCCCGCTTTAGACCCGCTTTAGTCCCGCTTTAGACCCGCTTTAGACCCGCTTTAGTCCCGCTTTAGTCCCGCTTTAGTCCCGCTTTAGTCCCGTTTTAGTCCCGCTTTAGTCCCGCTTTAGACCAGCTTTAGACCCGCTTTAGACGCGCTTTAGACGCGCTTTAGACCCGCTTTAGTCCCGCTTTATTCCCGCTTTAGACCCGCTTTAGTCCCGCTTTAGACCCGCTTTAGACCCGCTTTAGTCCCGCTTTAGTCCCGCTTTAGTCCCGTTTTAGTCTCGCTTTAGTCCCGCTTTAGACCAGCTTTAGACCCGCTTTAGACGCGCTTTAGACGCGCTTTAGACCCGCTTTAGTCCCTCTCTAGTCCCGCTTTTGTCCCGCTTTAGTCCCGCTTTAGTCCCGCTTTAGTCCCGCTTTAGACCCGCTTTAGTCCCGCTTTAGTCCCGCTTTAGACCCGCTTTAGTCCCGCTTTAGTCCCGCTTTAGTCCCTCTTTAGTCCCGCTTTAGACCCGCTTTAGACCCGCTTTAGTCCCGCTTTAGTCCCGCTTTAGTCCCGCTTTAGACCCGCTTTAATCCCGCTTTAGACCCGCTTTAGACCCGCTTTAGTCCCGCTTTAGACCCGCTTTAGACCCGCTTTAGTCCCGCTTTAGTCCCGCTTTAGTCCCGCTTTAGTCCCGCTTTAGACCCGCTTTAGACCCGCTTTAGACCCGCTTTAGACCGCTTTAGTCCCGCTTTAGACCCGCTTTAGACCCGCTTTAGACCCGCTTTAGACCGCTTTAGTCCCGCTTTAGACCCGCTTTAGACCCGCTTTAGACCGCTTTATTCCCGCTTTAGACCCGCTTTAGTCCCGCTTTAGTCCCGCTTTAGTCCCGCTTTAGTCCCGCTTTAGACTCGCTTTAGACCCGCTTTAGACCGCTTTAGACCCGCTTTAGACCGCTTTAGTCCCGCTTTAGACCGCTTTAGACCCGCTTTAGACCGCTTTAGACCCGCTTTAGTCCCGCTTTAGACCCGCTTTAGACCCGCTTTAGACCCGCTTTAGACCCGCTTTAGACCCGCTTTAGACCCGCTTTAGTCCCGCTTTAGTCCCGCTTTAGACCCGCTTTAGACCCGCTTTAGTCCCGCTTTAGTCCCGCTTTAGTCCCGCTTTAGACCCGCTTAGACCTGCTTTAGACCCGCTTTAGACCCGCTTTAGACCCGCTTTAGTCCCGCTTTAGTCCCGCTTTAGTCCCGCTTTAGACCCGCTTTAGACCCGCTTTAGTCCCGCTTTAATCCCGCTTTAGTCCCGCTTTAGACCCGCTTTAATCCCGCTTTAATCCCGCTTTAATCCCGCTTTAGTCCCGCTTTAGACCCGCTTTAGTCCCGCTTTAGTCCCGCTTTAGAACCGCTTTAGTCCCGCTTTAGACCCGCTTTAGACCCGCTTTAGACCGCTTTAGACCCGCTTTAGACCGCTTTAGACCCGCTTTAGACCGCTTTAGACCCGCTTTAGTCCCGCTTTAGTCCCGCTTTAGTCCCGCTTTAGACCCGCTTTAGACCCGCTTTAGTCCCGCTTTAATCCCGCTTTAGTCCCGCTTTAGTCCCGCTTTAGTCCCGCTTTAGTCCCGCTTTAGTCTCGCTTTAGACCCGCTTTAGTCCCGCTTTAGTCCCGCTTTAGTCCCGCTTTAGACCCGCTTTAGTCCCGCTTTAGTCCCGCTTTAATCCCGCTTTAGACCCGCTTTAGACCCGCTTTAGACCCGCTTTAGTCCCGCTTTAGACCGATTTAGACCCGCTTTAGACCCGCTTTAGTCCCGCTTTAGACCCGCTTTAGACCCGCTTTAGACCCGCTTTAGACCCGCTTTAGACCGCTTTAGACCCGCTTTAGTCCCGCTTTAGACCGCTTTAGACCCGCTTTAGACCGCTTTAGACCCGCTTTAGTCCCGCTTTAGACCCGCTTTAGACCCGCTTTAGTCCCGCTTTAGTCCCGCTTTAGTCCCGCTTTAGACCCGCTTTAGACCCGCTTTAGTCCCGCTTTAGACCCGCTTTAGACCCGCTTTAGACCCGCTTTAGTCCCGCTTTAGTCCCGCTTTAGACCCGCTTTAGACCCGCTTTAGTCCCGCTTTAGACACGCTTTAATCCCGCTTTAGTCCCGCTTTAGACCCGCTTTAGTCCCGCTTTAGACCCGCTTTAGACCCGCTTTAGACCCGCTTTAGTCCCGCTTTAGACCCGCTTTAGTCCCGCTTTACACCCGCTTTACTCCCGCTTTAGACCCGCTTTAGTCCCGCTTTAGACCCGCTTTAGACCCGCTTTAGTCCCGCTTTAGTCCCGCTTTAGTCCCGCTTTAGTCCCGTTTTAGTCCCGCTTTAGTCCCGCTTTAGACCAGCTTTAGACCCGCTTTAGACGCGCTTTAGACCGCTTTAGTCCCGCTTTAGACCCGCTTTAGTCCCTCTCTAGTCCCGCTTTTGTCCCGCTTTTGTCCCGCTTTAGTCCCGCTTTAGTCCCGCTTTAGTCCCGCTTTAGACCCGCTTTAGTCCCGCTTTAGTCCCGCTTTAGACCCGCTTTAGTCCCGCTTTAGTCCCGCTTTAGTCCCTCTTTAGTCCCGCTTTAGACCCGCTTTAGACCCGCTTTAGTCCCGCTTTAGTCCCGCTTTAGTCCCGCTTTAATCCCGCTTTAGACCCGCTTTAGACCCGCTTTAGTCCCGCTTTAGACCCGCTTTAGACCCGCTTTAGTCCCGCTTTAGTCCCGCTTTAGGCCCGCTTTAGTCCCGCTTTGGACCCGCTTTAGTCCCGCTTTAGTCCCTCTTTAGACCCATTTAGTCCCGCTTTAGACCCGCTTTAGTCCCGCTTTAGTCCCGCTTTAGTCCCGCTTTAGTCCCGCTTTAGACCCGCTTTAGTCCCGCTTTAGTCCCGCTTTAGACCCGCTTTAGTCCCGCTTTAGACCCGCTTTAGACCCGCTTTAGTCCCGCTTTAGACCCGCTTTAGACCCGCTTTAGTCCCGCTTTAGTCCCGCTTTAGTCCCGCTTTAATCCCGCTTTAGACCCGCTTTAGACCCGCTTTAGTCCCGCTTTAGACCCGCTTTAGACCCGCTTTAGTCCCGCTTTAGTCCCGCTTTAGGCCCGCTTTAGTCCCGCTTTGGACCCGCTTTAGTCCCGCTTTAGTCCCTCTTTAGACCCATTTAGTCCCGCTTTAGACCCGCTTTAGTCCCGCTTTAGTCCCGCTTTAGTCCCGCTTTAGTCCCGCTTTAGACCCGCTTTAGTCCTGCTTTAGACCCGCTTTAGACCCGCTTTAGTCCCGCTTTAGACCCGCTTTAGACCCGCTTTAGTCCCGCTTTAGTCCCGCTTTAGAACCTCTTTAGACCCATTTAGTCCCGCTTTAGTCCCGCTTTAGACCCGCTTTAGTCCCGCTTTAGTCCCGCTTTAGTCCCGCTTTAGACCCGCTTTAGACCCCCTTTAGTCCCGCTTTAGTCCCGCTTTAGACCCGCTTTAGTCCCGCTTTAGACCTGCTTTAGACCCCCTTTAGTCCCGCTTTAGTCCCGCTTTAGTCCCGCTTTAGTCCCGCTTTAGACCCGCTTCAATCCCGCTTTAGACCCGCTTTAGACCCCCTTTAGTCCCGCTTTAGTCCCGCTTTAGACCCGCTTTAGTCCCGCTTTAGACCTGCTTTAGGCCCGCTTTAGTCCCGCTTTAGTCCCGCTTTAGACCCGCTTTAGTCCCGCTTTAGACCCGCTTTAGTCCCGCTTTAGACCCGCTTTAGACCCCCTTTAGTCCCGCTTTAGTCCCGCTTTAGACCCGCTTTAGTCCCGCTTTAGACCCGCTTTAGTCCCGCTTTAGACCCGCTTTAGTCCCGCTTTAGACCCGCTTTAGACCCGCTTTAGTCCCGCTTTAGACCCGCTTTAGTCCCGCTTTAGTCCCGCTTTAGACCCGCTTTAGTCCCGCTTTAGTCCCGCTTTAGTCCCGCTTTAGACCCGCTTTAATCCCGCTTTAGTCCCGCTTTAGTCCCGCTTTAGACCCGCTTTAGTCCCGCTTTAGTCCCGCTTTAGTCCCGCTTTAGTCCCGCTTTAGACCCGCTTTAGACCCGCTTTAGTCCCGCTTTAGACCCGCTTTAGTCCCGCTTTAGTCCCGCTTTAGTCCCGCTTTGGACCCGCTTTAATCCCGCTTTAGACCCGCTTTAGTCCCGCTTTAGTCCCGCTTTAGACCCGCTTTAGTCCCGCTTTAGTCCCGCTTTAGTCCCGCTTTAGACCCGCTTTAGTCCCGCTTTAGTCCCGCTTTAGACCCGCTTTAGTCCCGCTTTAGACCCCCTTTAGTCCCGCTTTAGTCCCGCTTTAGACCCGCTTTAGACCCGCTTTAGTCCCGCTTTAGACCCGCTTTAGTCCCGCTTTAGTCCCGCTTTAGACCCGCTTTAGTCCCGCTTTAGTCCCGCTTTAGTCCCGCTTTAGACCCGCTTTAATCCCGCTTTAGTCCCGCTTTAGTCCCGCTTTAGACCCGCTTTAGACCCGCTTTAGTCCCGCTTTAGTCCCGCTTTAGTCCCGCTTTAGTCCCGCTTTAGTCCCGCTTTGGACCCGCTTTAGACCCGCTTTAGTCCCGCTTTAGACCCGCTTTAGACCCGCTTTAGTCCCGCTTTAGTCCCGCTTTAGTCCCGCTTTGGACCCGCTTTAATCCCGCTTTAGACCCGCTTTAGTCCCGCTTTAGTCCCGCTTTAGACCCGCTTTAGTCCCGCTTTAGTCCCGCTTTAGTCCCGCTTTAGACCCGCTTTAGTCCCGCTTTAGTCCCGCTTTAGACCCGCTTTAGTCCCGCTTTAGACCCCCTTTAGTCCCGCTTTAGTCCCGCTTTAGACCCGCTTTAGTCCCGCTTTAGACCTGCTTTAGACCCCCTTTAGTCCCGCTTTAGTCCCGCTTTAGTCCCGCTTTAGTCCCGCTTTAGACCCGCTTCAATCCCGCTTTAGACCCGCTTTAGGCCCGCTTTAGGCCCGCTTTAGTCCCGCTTTAGTCCCGCTTTAGACCCGCTTTAGTCCCGCTTTAGTCCCGCTTTAGACCCGCTTTAGTCCCGCTTTAGACCCGCTTTAGACCCCCTTTAGTCCCGCTTTAGTCCCGCTTTAGACCCGCTTTAGACCCGCTTTAGTCCCGCTTTAGACCCGCTTTAGACCCGCTTTAGTCCCGCTTTAGACCCGCTTTAGTCCCGCTTTAGTCCCGCTTTAGACCCGCTTTAGTCCCGCTTTAGTCCCGCTTTAGACCCGCTTTAATCCCGCTTTAGTCCCGCTTTAGTCCCGCTTTAGACCCGCTTTAGTCCCGCTTTAGTCCCGCTTTAGTCCCGCTTTAGTCCCGCTTTAGTCCCGCTTTAGTCCCGCTTTAGACCCGCTTTAGACCCGCTTTAGACCCGCTTTAGTCCCGCTTTAGTCCCGCTTTGGACCCGCTTTAATCCCGCTTTAGACCCGCTTTAGTCCCGCTTTAGTCCCGCTTTAGACCCGCTTTAGTCCCGCTTTAGTCCCGCTTTAGTCCCGCTTTAGACCCGCTTTAGTCCCGCTTTAGTCCCGCTTTAGACCCGCTTTAGTCCCGCTTTAGACCCGCTTTAATCCCGCTTCAGTCCCGCTTCAGTCCCGCTTCAATCCCGCTTTAGACCCGCTTTAGACCCGCTTTAGACCCGCTTTAGACCCGCTTTAGTCCCGCTTTAGTCCCGCTTTAGACCCGCTTTAGTCCCGCTTTAGACCCGCTTTAGTCCCGCTTTAGTCCCGCTTTAGACCCGCTTTAATCCCGCTTTAGACCCGCTTTAGTCCCGCTTTAGTCCCGCTTTAGTCCCTCTTTAGACCCATTTAGTCCCGCTTTAGTCCCGCTTTAGTCCCGCTTTAGTCCTGCTTTAGTCCCGCTTTAGTCCCGCTTTAGTCCCGCTTTAGTCCCGCTTTAGTCCCGCTTTAGACCCGCTTTAATCCCGCTTTAGTCCCGCTTTAGTCCCGCTTTAGTCCCGCTTTAGACCCGCTTTAGACCCGCTTTAATCCCGCTTTAAATCCTGGTTTTGACCCTCAGAACTGGGTGCCTCTGGTCTTCAGCTGCACGTTGAGTCCGGTCTGCTCCTAAATGAAGACCAGGTTCGGGGCCTTGTCCTTGAGGTCCTGACCGAGATTGTGGCCCTGTTCCTCGGGTCCAGAGAGTCCCAAGAACCAGAGACTGGACCCAGAACTGAACCAGGAGCAGAACCAGGAGCAGAACCAGGAGCAGAACCCGAGCCGAATCGATCTGAGACACTGAAAGTGAGGGAAAAACAACATGTCCGCCTTCATCAGGACTAGCCTTTATCACGTCGCCTGCACTAGCCTTTAGCACGTCGCCTGCACTAGCCTTTAGCACGTCGCCTGCACTAGCCTTTAGCACGTCGCCTGCACTGGCCTTCAGCACGTCGCCTGCACAGGCCTTTAGCACGTCGCCTGCAGTAGCCTTTAGCTCGTCGCCTGCAGTAGCCTTTAGCACGTCGCCTGCACTAGCCTTTAGCACGTCGCCTGCAGTAGCCTTCAGCACGTCGCCTGCAGTAGCCTTTAGCTCGTCGCCTGCAGTAGCCTTTAGCACGTCGCCTGCAGTAGCCTTCAGCACGTCGCCTGCAGTAGCCTTTAGCTCGTCGCCTGCAGTAGCCTTTAGCACGTCGCCTACACTAGCCTTTAGCACGTCGCCTGCACTAGCCTTTAGCACGTCGCCTGCACTAGCCTTTAGCACGTCGCCTGCACTGGCCTTCAGCACGTCGCCTGCACAGGCCTTTAGCACGTCGCCTGCAGTAACCTTTAGCTCGTCGCCTGCAGTAGCCTTTAGCACGTCGCCTGCACTAGCCTTTAGCACGTCGCCTGCAGTAGCCTTCAGCACGTCGCCTGCAGTAGCCTTTAGCTCGTCGCCTGCAGTAGCCTTTAGCACGTCGCCTGCAGTAGCCTTTAGCTCGTCGCCTGCACTAGCCTTTAGCACGTCGCCTGCACTAGCCTTTAGCACGTCGCCTGCAGTAGCCTTTAGCACGTCGCCTGCACTAGCCTTTAGCTCGTCGCCTGCACTAGCCTTTAGCTCGTCGCCTGCACTAGCCTTTAGCTCGTCGCCTGCACTAGCCTTTAGCTCGTCGCCTGCACTAGCCTTCAGCACGTCGCCTGCACTAGCCTTTAGCACGTCGCCTGCACTAGCCTTTAGCACGTCGCCTGCACTAGCCTTCAGCACGTCGCCTGCACTAGCCTTCAGCACGTCGCCTGCACTAGCCTTTAGCACGTCGCCTGCACTAGCCTTTAGCACGTCGCCTGCACTAGCCTTCAGCACGTCGCCTGCACTAGCCTTCAGCACGTCGCCTGCACTAGCCTTCAGCACGTCGCCTGCACTAGCCTTCAGCACGTCGCCTGCACTAGCCTTCAGCACGTCGCCTGCATTAGCCTTCAGCACGTCGCCTGCACTAGCCTTTAGCACGTCGCCTGCACTAGCCTTCAGCACGTCGCCTGCACTAGCCTTTAGCACGTCGCCCGCACTAGCCTTTAGCACGTCTCCCGCACTAGCCTTAAGCACGTAGCCCGCACTAGCCTTCAGCACGTCGCCGGCACTAATCTTCAGCACGTTGCCTGCACTAGCCTTAAGCACGTAGCCCGCACTAGCCTTCAGCACGTAGCCCGCACTAGCCTTCAGCACGTCGCCGGCACTAGCCTTTAGCACGTCGCCTGCACTAGCCTTAAGCACGTAGCCCGCACTAGCCTTCAGCACGTAGCCCGCACTAGCCTTCAGCACGTAGCCCGCACTAGCCTTCAGCACGTCGCCTGCACTAGCCTTCAGCACGTCGCCTGCACTAGCCTTTAGCACGTCGCCTGCACTAGCCTTAAGCACGTAGCCCGCACTAGCCTTCAGCACGTAGCCCGCACTAGCCTTCAGCACATCGCCTGCACTAGCCTTCAGCACGTCGCCTGCACTAGCCTTTAGCACGTCGCCTGCACTAGCCTTTAGCACGTCGCCTGCAGTAGCCTTTAGCACGTCGCCTGCACTAGCCTTTAGCTCGTCGCCTGCACTAGCCTTTAGCTCGTCGCCTGCACTAGCCTTTAGCTCGTCGCCTGCACTAGCCTTTAGCACGTCGCCTGCAGTAGCCTTTAGCACGTCGCCTACACTAGCCTTTAGCACGTCGCCTGCACTAGCCTTTAGCACGTCGCCTGCACTAGCCTTTAGCACGTCGCCTGCACTAGCCTTTAGCTCGTCGCCTGCACTAGCCTTTAGCTCGTCGCCTGCACTAGCCTTTAGCACGTCGCCTGCACTAGCCTTTAGCACGTCGCCTGCAGTAGCCTTTAGCACGTCGCCTGCACTAGCCTTTAGCTCGTCGCCTGCACTAGCCTTTAGCTCGTCGCCTGCACTAGCCTTTAGCTCGTCGCCTGCACTAGCCTTCAGCACGTCGCCTGCACTAGCCTTTAGCACGTCGCCTGCACTAGCCTTTAGCACGTCGCCTGCACTAGCCTTTAGCACGTCGCCTGCACTAGCCTTCAGCACGTCGCCTGCACTAGCCTTCAGCACGTCGCCTGCACTAGCCTTCAGCACGTCGCCTGCACTAGCCTTCAGCACGTCGCCTGCATTAGCCTTCAGCACGTCGCCTGCACTAGCCTTTAGCACGTCGCCTGCACTAGCCTTCAGCACGTCGCCTGCACTAGCCTTTAGCACGTCGCCTGCACTAGCCTTTAGCACGTCGCCCGCACTAGCCTTTAGCACGTCTCCCGCACTAGCCTTAAGCACGTAGCCCGCACTAGCCTTCAGCACGTCGCCGGCACTAATCTTCAGCACGTTGCCTGCACTAGCCTTAAGCACGTAGCCCGCACTAGCCTTCAGCACGTAGCCCGCACTAGCCTTCAGCACGTCGCCTGCACTAGCCTTTAGCACGTCGCCTGCACTAGCCTTAAGCACGTAGCCCGCACTAGCCTTCAGCACGTAGCCCGCACTAGCCTTCAGCACGTAGCCCGCACTAGCCTTCAGCACGTCGCCTGCACTAGCCTTCAGCACGTCGCCTGCACTAGCCTTTAGCACGTCGCCTGCACTAGCCTTAAGCACGTAGCCCGCACTAGCCTTCAGCACGTAGCCCGCACTAGCCTTCAGCACATCGCCTGCACTAGCCTTCAGCACGTCGCCTGCACTAGCCTTTAGCACGTCGCCTGCACTAGCCTTTAGCACGTCGCCTGCAGTAGCCTTTAGCACGTCGCCTGCACTAGCTTTTAGCTCGTCGCCTGCACTAGCCTTTAGCTCGTCGCCTGCACTAGCCTTTAGCTCGTCGCCTGCACTAGCCTTTAGCACGTCGCCTGCAGTAGCCTTTAGCACGTCGCCTACACTAGCCTTTAGCACGTCGCCTGCACTAGCCTTTAGCACGTCGCCTGCACTAGCCTTTAGCACGTCGCCTGCACTAGCCTTTAGCTCGTCGCCTGCACTAGCCTTTAGCTCGTCGCCTGCACTAGCCTTTAGCACGTCGCCTGCACTAGCCTTTAGCACGTCGCCTGCAGTAGCCTTTAGCACGTCGCCTGCACTAGCCTTTAGCTCGTCGCCTGCACTAGCCTTTAGCTCGTCGCCTGCACTAGCCTTTAGCTCGTCGCCTGCACTAGCCTTCAGCACGTCGCCTGCACTAGCCTTTAGCACGTCGCCTGCACTAGCCTTTAGCACGTCGCCTGCACTAGCCTTCAGCACGTCGCCTGCACTAGCCTTCAGCACGTCGCCTGCACTAGCCTTTAGCACGTCGCCTGCACTAGCCTTTAGCACGTCGCCTGCACTAGCCTTTAGCACGTCGCCTGCACTAGCCTTCAGCACGTCGCCTGCACTAGCCTTCAGCACGTCGCCTGCACTAGCCTTCAGCACGTCGCCTGCATTAGCCTTCAGCACGTCGCCTGCACTAGCCTTTAGCACGTCGCCTGCACTAGCCTTCAGCACGTCGCCTGCACTAGCCTTTAGCACGTCGCCTGCACTAGCCTTTAGCACGTCTCCCGCACTAGCCTTAAGCACGTAGCCCGCACTAGCCTTCAGCACGTCGCCTGCACTAGCCTTTAGCACGTCGCCTGCACTAGCCTTAAGCACGTAGCCCGCA
Source organism: Eucyclogobius newberryi (assembly GCF_026437365.1). Lineage (NCBI taxonomy): Eukaryota > Metazoa > Chordata > Actinopteri > Gobiiformes > Gobiidae > Eucyclogobius > Eucyclogobius newberryi. Next base: position 703,808 of record NW_027316112.1, read on the forward strand.
CTAGCCTTCAGCACGTAGCCCGCACTAGCCTTCAGCACGTCGCCTGCACTAGCCTTCAGCACGTCGCCTGCACTAGCCTTTAGCACGTCGCCTGCACTAGCCTTAAGCACGTAGCCCGCACTAGCCTTCAGCACGTAGCCCGCACTAGCCTTCAGCACATCGCCTGCACTAGCCTTCAGCACGTCGCCTGCACTAGCCTTTAGCACGTCGCCTGCACTAGCCTTTAGCACGTCGCCTGCACTAGCCTTCAGCACGTAGCCCGCACTAGCCTTCAGCACATCGCCTGCACTAGCCTTCAGCACGTCGCCTGCACTAGCCTTAAGCACGTAGCCCGCACTAGCCTTCAGCACGTCGCCTGCACTAATCTTCAGCACGTTGCCTGCACTAGCCTTAAGCACGTAGCCCGCACTAGCCTTCAGCACGTAGCCCGCACTAGCCTTCAGCACGTCGCCTGCACTAGCCTTTAGCACGTCGCCTGCACTAGCCTTAAGCACGTAGCCCGCACTAGCCTTCAGCACGTAGCCCGCACTAGCCTTCAGCACGTCGCCTGCACTAGCCTTCAGCACGTCGCCTGCACTAGCCTTTAGCACGTCGCCTGCACTAGCCTTTAGCACGTCGCCTGCACTAGCCTTAAGCACGTAGCCCGCACTAGCCTTCAGCACGTAGCCCGCACTAGCCTTCAGCACGTCGCCTGCACTAGCCTTTAGCACGTCGCCTGCACTAGCCTTTAGCACGTCTCCCGCACTAGCCTTAAGCACGTAGCCCGCACTAGCCTTTAGCTCCTGTTTGTGAGTTTGTTCCGTTGTGTTCCAGCAGGTGGCGACGCCTGAACTCACTCCAGTACACACTCCGCCCCCTGATCCACAGACTCCGTCTTTCGCTGCTGTAGCCACGCCCACAACTACGCCACCGCTCGCTGAAAGGCCCGTCGTGAAGGATACTCCCCCTGAGCATGTAGCCACGCCCCCTCCCACTCCTCCTGTCACATGTCTTGATGCTGAGCCGCCATTGGTCCAGCCCCAAGAAGAGCCAGAGTGAGTCCGACTCAAAAATGACTTCAAACTTTTTATTTAGTTTAATCACTTTTTATGGACTTTTGCTCAAAGTTTTAGTTCTAATTTATACGTTTCTAAGTTTAAATCAGCAAAAATATGACATTGGCAAAAACTGGGACAAATTCCGTTACGTTTGTT
>NW_027316113.1:0-53011 GCF_026437365.1 Eucyclogobius newberryi
GTCATGTAATACAGTTACACATCATGTAACACAGTTACACATCATGTAATACAGTTACACACATCATGTAATACAGTTACACATCATGTAACACAGTTACACACATCATGTAATACAGTTACACACATCATGTAATACAGTTACACATCATGTAATACAGTTACACACATCATGTAATACAGTTACACACGTCATGTAATACAGTTACACATCATGTAATACAGTTACACACATCATGTAATACAGTTACACACATCATGTAATACAGTTACACACATCATATAATACAGTTACACATCATGTAATACAGTTACACACATCATGTAATACAGTTACACACATCATGTAATACAGTTACACACATCATGTAATACAGTTACACACGTCATGTAATACAGTTACACACGTCATGTAATACAGTTACACACGTCATGTAATACAGTTACACACATCATGTAATACAGTTACACATCATGTAATACAGTTACACACGTCATGTAATACAGTTACACACGTCATGTAATACAGTTACACACGTCATGTAATACAGTTACACACATCATGTAATACAGTTACACATCATGTAATACAGTTACACACATCATATAATACAGTTACACACATCATGTAATACAGTTACACATCATGTAATACAGTTACACACATCATGTAATACAGTTACACACATCATGTAATACAGTTACACACATCATGTAATACAGTTACACACGTCATGTAATACAGTTACACACATCATGTAATACAGTTACACACATCATGTAATACAGTTACACACGTCATGTAATACAGTTACACACATCATGTAATACAGTTACACATCATGTAATACAGTTACACACGTCATGTAATACAGTTACACATCATGTAACACAGTTACACATCATGTAATACAGTTACACACATCATGTAATACAGTTACACACATCATGTAATACAGTTACACATCATGTAACACAGTTACACACATCATGTAATACAGTTACACACATCATGTAATACAGTTACACACATCATGTAATACAGTTACACATCATGTAATACAGTTACACACGTCATGTAATACAGTTACACATCATGTGATACAGTTACACACATCATGTAATACAGTTACACACATCATGTAATACAGTTACACATCATGTAATACAGTTACACACGTCATGTAATACAGTTACACATCATGTGATACAGTTACACACATCATGTAATACAGTTACACACATCATGTAATACAGTTACACACATCATGTAATACAGTTACACATCATGTAATACAGTTACACACGTCATGTAATACAGTTACACATCATGTAATACAGTTACACACGTCATGTAATACAGTTACACATCATGTAACACAGTTACACATCATGTAATACAGTTACACACATCATGTAATACAGTTACACATCATGTAACACAGTTACACACATCATGTAATACAGTTACACACATCATGTAATACAGTTACACATCATGTAATACAGTTACACACGTCATGTAATACAGTTACACATCATGTAACACAGTTACACATCATGTAATACAGTTACACACATCATGTAATACAGTTACACATCATGTAACACAGTTACACACATCATGTAATACAGTTACACACATCATGTAATACAGTTACACATCATGTAATACAGTTACACACGTCATGTAATACAGTTACACATCATGTAACACAGTTACACATCATGTAATACAGTTACACACATCATGTAATACAGTTACACATCATGTAACACAGTTACACACATCATGTAATACAGTTACACACATCATGTAATACAGTTACACATCATGTAATACAGTTACACACATCATGTAATACAGTTACACACATCATGTAATACAGTTACACACATCATGTAATACAGTTACACACGTCATGTAACACAGTTACACACATCATGTAATACAGTTACACATCATGTAATACAGTTACACACATCATATAATACAGTTACACACATCATGTAATACAGTTACACATCATGTAATACAGTTACACACATCATGTAATACAGTTACACACATCATGTAATACAGTTACACACATCATGTAATACAGTTACACACGTCATGTAATACAGTTACACACGTCATGTAATACAGTTACACACGTCATGTAATACAGTTACACACATCATGTAATACAGTTACACACGTCATGTAATACAGTTACACACATCATGTAATACAGTTACACACATCATGTAATACAGTTACACATCATGTAATACAGTTACACACGTCATGTAATACAGTTACACATCATGTGATACAGTTACACACATCATGTAATACAGTTACACATCATGTAACACAGTTACACACATCATGTAATACAGTTACACACATCATGTAATACAGTTACACATCATGTAACACAGTTACACACATCATGTAATACAGTTACACATCATGTGATACAGTTACACATCATGTAACACAGTTACACACGTCATGTAATACAGTTACACACATCATGTAATACAGTTACACATCATGTAATACAGTTACACACGTCATGTAACACAGTTACACACATCATGTAATACAGTTACACACGTCATGTAATACAGTTACACACGTCATGTAATACAGTTACACACGTCATGTAATACAGTTACACACGTCATGTAATACAGTTACACACGTCATGTAATACAGTTACACATCATGTAATACAGTTACACATCATGTAATACAGTTACACACGTCATGTAATACAGTTACACACATCATGTAATACAGTTACACATCATGTAATACAGTTACACACGTCATGTAATACAGTTACACATCATGTAATACAGTTACACATGCCAAGAACCAGAACCAGGAACTAGAACCACTCTAGAGTTTTGGCTCCATATTTATATCAGGCAGCTGCTTTCATGTGCTAAACTGTGAATAAGTCGTTACAACTCTAGAGCTCTCTCATTGGTCTGTCCTCACACAGAGCTCTCTCATTGGTTTGTCCTCACACAGGGCTCTCTGATTGGTCGGCGGGCTCGGTGGACAGTGACTCGTACGTGTCTGTGTCCGGGCGGCGGCGCTGGGGGAGGAGCCTGATGTCCATGAGGAAGACCCTGGCTCTGCTGTACGTGGCTCTGGTCTGGAGTCGACAGAAGATCACACTCTGCGACCTTCTGCGGTAAAGCCACGCCCCCTGTCCTTAGGGCCTCCCACTTGTCCTTTAGAGCCTCCTCCTGTCCTTAGAGCCTCCTCCTGTCCTTAGAGCCTCCCACTTGTCCTTTAGAGCCTCCTCCTGTCCTTAGAGCCTCCTCCTGTCCAGGGCCGGCCCAAGCCTTCAGGGGGCCCTAAGCGAAAACATTTTTGGGGGCCCCTCACCACGTCATCAGAATCAGTTTTATTGCCATTGTCAGTGAACAATTCACATATGGGAACTTTCTTCAACGCAAACAAAGCACCAAAACTCCGTTTGCCAGTTAGTTTATTCTCAGCTCCTCACAAGCTCAAATATTGATCACTTAAATCCCACAATGCAACTTGGTATTCCGCTGACATCACCTCTACTCCCTGAACAAATAACACACGTCCCAGATATGTTTTTGGGCGTATTTGTGGGCGTTAAGGGTCGACAGCCACATTAGCACATTAGTTTAAATTAATGAACAGGGGGGGTCTGGGGGCCCTCCCCCAGAGCTTTTCAGACCTCTTTGGGTCTTCTGCTGCATTTTAATGTGGTCCAGCCGCTAAAGTAAGAGTAAAATGTTGAGGTTGTAATGCTATAAAATGATGATGTGATGAAACTGTGCCAGGAGAAAGTGATTAAAGCCAGTTATTAATACATTAGTGTACTTAATTACTCAATACAATATTGGCTATGAAAAATAATTATGGTCAAATTGATTCATTTTAACTGAAAATGTAAAAGTAATAGTTATCCTTACTAATTTATCTTTTACAGCTCCCAACTGTTCCTTCTTGCTAAAGTGACAAAACAAGTTATATTAAATTAAACAAATGGCATAAGCATTGCTTGATTAACAATTAACACTGATAAAACAAACATGTTATTCCCAGAGAATGAACAGAACGAGAAGTGAAGGTCCAAACCTCGCTATTGTGAAGAGACTGCGTTTCTGCAACTTTGCCACTTTTGTATAAAAATATATAGTATTATTCTATAACAGACGTAATCATAATATGTCTGGTTATTTTTCACTATCAATTTATTATAATTTATAACAAATAGTCTAATGATGCTTTTTAAATAAATTGAAATGTTTTATTGCTCTATTAAAAGTGAATTACAATATAAATGTTTGTTCTGATCAGAACATCACACACTGGACTCCTGCATGAAACAATGCTGCGATGTGATTGGCTGATGGACCTTACACGCATAAACCTTTACGTTCCTCTCATTCCACGTTAAGAAGTCAAAGTCAAACAGACATCACGAGTCACGATTGATCTCACACTCAAACCCGCTCATCTCTAACTGAGGCTGCACAGGGGCCCTGCACAGGGGCCTGGGACAGGGGCCCGGCACAGGGGCCCGGGACAGGGGCCGCACACTGTTCACTCCAAAGTCTCACGTCAGAGGTTCTGGACGAGACGGCGCTCGTCTGGACCGGATCTCCGCCTCTTAGTGACCCGGGGCATAGAGGCCCCTCACCGGCCTCACCTGCAGCTGACACTACGGGGCTGGTGTCAATGTGAAGCTTATTATCTTTCATTAAGACACATATTATTGTGCGCAGAGCAGAGCTCTCCTCGCCTCCAGCCTGAGCGAACTAACGTGACAGAATCGTGTTGTTTCAAACAGCAGCATTAACCGTCTCTTTGTAAGAGAAGTTCAATACCTGGAGAGTGTTGTTGAGTTTGCAGTTTCTTTACATCGTCAAGAAGTTTCTTCTTTTGTTTTTCGGCATCGGGGGGATATATTCCTCTGGACATGAGGACCAGGTTGTGTTGTGTTTATGTTTTGCTCTCGTTCTGCTCGCGCACAATGAAGTTGACCAATCAGCGCAGGTTTGGTGTCTCGGTTGCCAGATTGTCATTACAAATAAATGCAGTTTGTGTGTTTTATGTTACCGCTGTGTGCGCTGCCGCGCCAGCAGCGCTACTACACTAGTGGCGCACGCTGCGCTTGCACTTCACATAAGACGGGTTGCCAGATTGGGGGCCCTATTAACGCCTCGGGGCCCTACGCGGCTGCTTAGTTCGCTTATAGGCTGGGCCGGCCCTGCTCCTGTCCTTTAGAGCCTCCTCCTGTCCTTAGAGCCTCCCCCTGTCCTTTAGAGCCTCCTCCTGTCCTTTAGAGCCTCCTCCTGTCCTTTAGAGCCTCCTCCTGTCCTTAGAGCCTCCTCCTGTCCTTAGAGCCTCCTCCTGTCCTTAGAGCCTCCTCCTGTCCTTAGAGCCTCCTCCTGTCCTTTAGAGCCTCCTCCTGTCCTTAGAGCCTCCTCCTGTCCTTAGAGCCTCCTCCTGTCCTTTAGAGCCTCCTCCTGTCCTTAGAGCCTCCTCCTGTCCTTAGAGCCTCCTCCTGTCCTTAGAGCCTCCTCCTGTCCTTAGAGCCTTTCCTGTAACTCATCCATAATGTCTGAAATATGATGCTCCTCCTTCAGCTCGGCGTTTCACACAACATAAGGGCCACCTGTTGTAAAGTTATGTCCTCTCCCGTGTCTCAAAGAATAAATAAACTGAGTTTTAGAGATAACTCAGAGTTGAGACTCCAGTTTAGAGTCTCCAGACCTTCTTCACGAGGGCCGCATTTTGAAGCTTTTACGGAGCAGAGGGCCCCAAACAACCCGACAGTGATGACAGAGGGCCCCAAACAACCCGACAGTGATGACAGAGGGCCCCAAACAACCCGACAGTGATGACAGAGGGCCCCAAACAACCCGACAGTGATGACAGAGGGCCCCAAACAACCCGACAGTGATGACAGAGGGCCCCAAACAACCCGACAGTGATGACAGAGGGCCCCAAACAACCCGACAGTGATGACAGAGGGCCCCAAACAACCCGACAGTGATGACAGAGGGCCCCAAACAACCCGACAGTGATGACAGAGGGCCCCAAACAACCCGACAGTGATGACAGAGGGCCCCAAACAACCCGACAGTGATGACAGAGGGTTTAATGTCAAAATGCTTGAATTTTTCCAATTTTACACTCAGAAGTATTACTTCCTGTTGTTTGGACTGACTGAAGCCAAAGGGCCAACAAGAACTGGTCTGGGGGCCGCATTTGGCCCCCGGGCCGTAGTTTGGACACACATGGTTTAGAGAGTTCATCTGGATCTGTTTTTGAGTCATTGTCAATCTGTGGACCTAGTCTGAGAACTGGAATATTTATCCTACTCCGAGTAAGCCCCGCCCACCAGGCGGAGCCTCCTGCTAATGGCCTATCCTGTGAGGCCAGGGGCCGACATCAGTGATGAGGAGCTGCAGCAGCTGACAGGACCATTACAGGGCTGACAGGACCATTACAGGGCTGACAGGACCATTACAGGGCTGACAGGACCATTACAGGGCTGACAGGACCATTACAGGGCTGACAGGACCATTACAGGGCTGACGGGACCATTACAGGACCGACAGGACCATTACAGGACCGACAGGACCATTACAGGACCATTACAGGGCTGACAGGACCATTACAGGTCCATTACAGGGCTGACAGGACCATTACAGGGCTGACAGGACCATTACAGGGCCGACAGGACCATTACAGGACCATTACAGGGCTGACAGGACCATTACAGGACCATTACAGGACCATTACAGGGCTGACAGGACCATTACAGGACCATTACAGGACCATTACAGGACCATTACAGGGCTGACAGGACCATTACAGGACCATTACAGGACCATTACAGGACCATTACAGGACCATTACAGGGCTGACAGGACCATTACAGGGCCGACAGGACCATTACAGGGCTGACAGGACCATTACAGGGCCGACAGGACCATTACAGGGCCGACAGGACCATTACAGGACCGACAGGACCATTACAGGACCATTACAGGACCATTACAGGGCTGACAGGACCATTACAGGACCATTACAGGGCTGACAGGACCATTACAGGGCCGACAGGACCATTACAGGACCATTAAAGGGCTGACAGGACCATTACAGGACCATTACAGGACCGACAGGACCATTACAGGACCATTACAGGGCTGACAGGACCATTACAGGACCATTACAGGGCTGACAGGACCATTACAGGACCATTACAGGACCATTACAGGACCATTACAGGACCATTACAGGGCTGACAGGACCATTACAGGGCCGACAGGACCATTACAGGGCTGACAGGACCATTACAGGGCCGACAGGACCATTACAGGACCGACAGGACCATTACAGGACCATTACAGGACCATTACAGGGCTGACAGGACCATTACAGGACCATTACAGGGCTGACAGGACCATTACAGGGCCGACAGGACCATTACAGGACCATTAAAGGGCTGACAGGACCATTACAGGACCATTACAGGACCGACAGGACCATTACAGGACCATTACAGGGCTGACAGGACCATTACAGGGCTGACAGGACCATTACAGGACCATTACAGGGCTGACAGGACCATTAAAGGGCTGACAGGACCATTACAGGGCTGACAGGACCATTACAGGACCATTACAGGACCATTACAGGGCTGACAGGACCATTAAAGGGCTGACAGGACCATTACAGGACCATTACAGGGCTGACAGGACCATTACAGGGCCGACAGGACCATTACAGGACCATTAAAGGGCTGACAGGACCATTACAGGACCGACAGGACCATTACAGGACCATTACAGGACCGACAGGACCATTACAGGGCTGACAGGACCATTACAGGGCCGACAGGACCATTACAGGACCATTAAAGGGCTGACAGGACCATTACAGGACCGACAGGACCATTACAGGACCATTACAGGACCGACAGGACCATTACAGGGCTGACAGGACCATTACAGGACCGACAGGACCATTACAGGACCATTACAGGGCTGACAGGACCATTACAGGACCGACAGGACCATTACAGGACCATTACAGGGCTGACAGGACCATTACAGGACCGACAGGACCATTACAGGACCATTACAGGGCTGACAGGACCGACAGGACCATTACAGGACCATTACAGGGCTGTGAGGGTAACAAAAAAGATTAGTTTCAACTTTAAAAACACTGTAAACAAAAATAAACAAATATCTGAGTTCTAGGTCCCCAGATTGAGATTGACTCTGGGATGAGCCTCAAAACTCTCAAATCAGTGTTCAGAAAATCCAACTGAAGCTTTTCTGTTTGTTTGTTTGTTTGTTTATTTGTTTGTTGTGGTGTTTCAGGCTGGTGGAGCGGGGCGTGGTTCCTTATGTGAACTCTTATGAGTGTTTCCATGACGACATGAAGCTGAGCAGCAGAGACGGCCTCATCTTCAGAGTCCAGGTCTGACGCTCATGACCCCTGCCCTCTGACCCTGAGAGTTCTCCTGAGGATTCTGACTGAACCAGGCATTACATTCTAGAGCTGTTCAGACCTGATCCTGATCTCTTCACAGTCGATCCCGTCCTACTCCATGATCCACTCAGAGTCCAAAAATTTGATCAAGTTTCTTCAACTTCCTGCTTTTCCTCCAATCAGCTCGCAGAGTCCTCTGCATCCGCTGAACCTCAGTTTGAGACTCCTGATGGAGCTCAACCTCCCAGGTAATTTTATCCTCCAGGAGACGCTGTCCTCAGACACATGAGAGCGTCCTCCAGGAGACGCTGTCCTCAGACACATGCTGTCCTCAGACACATGAGAGCGTCCTCCAAGGGACGCTGTCCTCAGACACATGTGAGCGTCCTCCAGGAGACGCTGTCCTCAGACACATGTGAGCGTCCTCCAGGAGACGCTGTCCTCAGAGACATGTGAGCGTCCTCCAGGAGACGCTGTCCTCAGACACATGAGAGCGTCCTCCAGGAGACGCTGTCCTCAGAGACATGTGAGCGTCCTCCAGGAGACGCTGTCCTCAGACACATGAGAGCGTCCTCCAGGAGACGCTGTCCTCAGAGACATGTGAGCGTCCTCCAGGAGACGCTGTGACACATTCTGCTTGTTGTATTTCAGATGAAATGTCTCAGTGTGTGGAGTCAGTCTTGTCCCGGGCCGATCTCGTGACCTCTGCACGTTTGACCCTTGACCCCAAGTCTTACCAACTTCCTCATTATGAACTGTTAGCCGCCGCCGCTATCATCGTTAGCATGAAGCTGCTGTTCGGCCTCGACGACGAGACTGAGTGGTACTTTTCCTTTAGTCCTGGTTTAGTCCTGGTTCAGACCTGGTTTAGTCCTGGTTCAGACCTGGTTTAGTCCTGGTTCAGACCTGGTTTAGTCCTGGTTCAGACCTGGTTTAGACCTGGTTTAGTCCTGGTTTAGACCTGGTTCAGACCTGGTTTGGACCTGGTTTAGTCCTGGTTTAGACCTGGTTTAGTCCTGGTTTAGACCTGGTTTAGACCTGGTTTAGTCCTGGTTTAGACCTGGTTCAGACCTGGTTTAGACCTGGTTTAGTCCTGGTTTAGACCTGGTTTAGACCTGGTTTAGTCCTGGTTTAGACCTGGTTTAGACCAGATTCAGACCTGGTTTAGTCCTGGTTCAGACCTGGTTCAGACCTGGTTTAGTCCTGGTTCAGACCTGGTTTAGTCCTGGTTTAGACCTGGTTTAGACCTGGTTTAGACCTGGTTTAGACCTGGTTTAGACCTGGTTTAGACCTGGTTTAGTCCTGGTTTAGACCTGGTTTAGACCAGATTCAGACCTGGTTCAGACCTGGTTTAAACCTGGTTTAGTCCTGGTTTAGACCTGGTTTAGACCTGGTTTAGACCTGGTTTAGACCTGGTTTAGTCCTGGTTCAGACCTGGTTTAGTCCTGGTTCAGACCTGGTTTAGACCTGGTTTAGTCCTGGTTCAGACCTGGTTTAGTCCTGGTTCAGACCTGGTTTAGACCTGGTTTAGACCTGGTTCAGACCTGGTTTAGTCCTGGTTCTTGTCTTTGTTTCAGGGAGCTGTCGTCAGAAGCCTCTTCAACAGAATCAGGTCTAAAATAATCTGAGCTTCTTTTTAAACTTTTACCAAATCTCGTTTTCTCTAAAACACATTTTCTCTTGTTCCAGGAGAAGTGTTCAGTCTGAGGAGGTGGTACCGTCTCCTGCAGGGGGCGCTGCACCGAGGCCAGAGGAGGAGACGGCAGCACAAGGCCCGGTCAGTCCTGGTTTAGACCTGGTTTAGACCTGGTTTAGACCTGGTTTAGTCCTGGTTTAGACCTGGTTTAGACCTGGTTTAGACCTGGTTTAGACCTGGTTTAGTCCTGGTTTAGTCCTGGTTTAGACCTGGTTTAGTCCTGGTTTAGACCTGGTTTAGACCTGGTTTAGACCTGGTTTAGTCCTGGTTTAGTCCTGGTTTAGACCTGGTTTAGTCCTGGTTTAGACCTGGTTTAGACCTGGTTTAGTCCTGGTTTAGACCTGGTTTAGACCTGGTTTAGTCCTGGTTTAGTCCTGGTTTAGACCTGGTTTAGTCCTGGTTTAGTCCTGGTTTAGACCTGGTTTAGTCCTGGTTTAGACCTGGTTTAGTCCTGGTTTATACCTGGTTTAGACCTGGTTTAGACCTGGTTTAGACCTGGTTTAGTCCTGGTTTAGACCTGGTTTAGTCCTGGTTTAGACCTGGTTTAGACCTGGTTTAGTCCTGGTTTAGTCTTGGTTTAGTCCTGGTTTAGACCTGGTTTAGTCCTGGTTTAGACCTGGTTTAGACCTGGTTTAGTCCTGGTTTAGTCCTGGTTTAGACCTGGTTTAGTCCTGGTTTAGTCCTGGTTTAGACCTGGTTTAGTCCTGGTTTATACCTGGTTTAGACCTGGTTTATACCTGGTTTAGACCTGGTTTAGACCTGGTTTAGACCTGGTTTAGTCCTGGTTTAGACCTGGTTTAGTCCTGGTTTAGACCTGGTTTAGACCTGGTTTAGTCATATTTTAAATGTCTTTCACAGAAAGCAGTGGGTCCCAAAGAAGCCATTTTATTTCACTCAGAAAGAGAAGATCGTAACTCTGAAGAGACGACGTGAGTGTTTCCTCTAAACCCCGCCCTCACACAGCCAAACCCCGCCCTCACACGGCCAAACCCCGCCCTCACACGGCCAAACCCCGCCCTCACACGGCCGATATAGGTCTGAGTAGGACCAGGAGGTCGGTAGAAAACTATGAACAAAACTCCTTTTTGGTTTCTCATATTTGGACATGTGATTGACACATGAGGGTTTTAGGACTCGTGTGAGTTCACTGCCACGCCCCCACCTCTGTGCTCCTGGAGGTGTGGTTATCATGGGTGGGTGTGGTTTACGCGGGTGGGTGTGGTTAACGCGGGTGGGTGTGGTTAACGTGGGAGGGTGTGGTTAACGTGGGAGGGGGTGTGGTTAACGTGGGAGGGGCTGTGGTTAACGTGGGAGGGGGTGTGGTTAACGTGGGAGGGGGTGTGGTTAACGTGGGAGGGGGTGTGGTTAACGTGGGAGGGGGTGTGGTTAACGTGGGAGGGGGTGTGGTTAACGTGGGAGGGGGTGTGGTTAACGTGGGAGGGGGTGTGGTTAACGCGGGAGGGGTGTGGTTAACGCGGGAGGGGGTGTGGTTAACGCGGGTGGGGGTGTGGTTAACGTGCGTGGGGGTGTGGTTAACGTGCGTGGGGGTGTGGTTAACGTGCGTGGGGGTGTGGTTAACGTGCGTGGGGGTGTGGTTAACGTGCGTGGGGGTGTGGTTAACGTGCGTGGGGGTGTGGTTAACGTGGGAGGGGGTGTGGTTAACGTGGGAGGGGGTGTGGTTAACGTGGAAGGGGGTGTGGTTAACGCGGGTGGGTGTGGTTAACGCGGGAGGGTGTGGTTAACGCGGGTGGGTGTGGTTAACGCGGGTGGGTGTGGTTAACGCGGGTGGGTGTGGTTAACGCGGGTGGGTGTGGTTAACGTGGGAGGGGGTGTGGTTAACGTGGGAGGGGGTGTGGTTAACGTGGGAGGGGGTGTGGTTAACGCGGGAGGGTGTGGTTAACGCGGGAGGGTGTGGTTAACGCGGGAGGGGGTGTGGTTAACGCGGGAGGGGGTGTGGTTAACGCGGGAGGGGGTGTGGTTAACGCGGGAGGGGGTGTGGTTAACGCGGGAGGGGGTGTGGTTAACGCGGGAGGGGGTGTGGTTAACGCGGGAGGGGGTGTGGTTAACGCGGGAGGGGGTGTGGTTAACGCGGGAGGGGGTGTGGTTAACGCGGGAGGGGGTGTGGTTAACGCGGGAGGGGGTGTGGTTAACGCGGGAGGGGGTGTGGTTAACGCGGGAGGGGGTGTGGTTAACGCGGGTGGGTGTGGTTAACGCGGGTGGGTGTGGTTAACGCGGGTGGGTGTGGTTAACGCGGGAGGGGGTGTGGTTAACGCGGGAGGGGGTGTGGTTAACGCGGGAGGGGGTGTGGTTAACGCGGGAGGGGGTGTGGTTAACGCGGGAGGGGGTGTGGTTAACGCGGGAGGGGGTGTGGTTAACGCGGGAGGGGGTGTGGTTAACGCGGGAGGGGGTGTGGTTAACGCGGGAGGGGGTGTGGTTAACGCGGGAGGGGGTGTGGTTAACGCGGGAGGGGGTGTGGTTAACGCGGGAGGGGGTGTGGTTAACGCGGGAGGGGGTGTGGTTAACGCGGGAGGGGGTGTGGTTAACGCGGGAGGGGGTGTGGTTAACGCGGGAGGGTGTGTGGTTAACGCGGGTGGGGGTGTGGTTAACGCGGGTGGGGGTGTGGTTAACGCGGGTGGGTGTGGTTAACGCGGGTGGGTGTGGTTAACGCGGGAGGGGGTGTGGTTAACGCGGGAGGGGGTGTGGTTAACGCGGGAGGGGGTGTGGTTAACGCGGGAGGGGGTGTGGTTAACGCGGGAGGGGGTGTGGTTAACGCGGGAGGGGGTGTGGTTAACGCGGGAGGGGGTGTGGTTAACGCGGGAGGGGGTGTGGTTAACGCGGGTGGGTGTGGTTAACGTGGAGGGGGTGTGGTTTTACAGTCCACATTTGATGATTTTTATGTGTTTATTTGGTCTGAGCTGAAATGGTTCAAATGGAGCAGTAAATCTTCTGCTTCATTTTCTGATCAGATATTCACATATTGGGTTCGATTCCCGGACCAGACCAACATCACATGATCTCTCTGGGTGGAGTCTGCATGTTCTCCCCGTGTTACCGTGGGTTCTCCGGCTCCTCCCACCGTCCAATCACATGCCTGTGTCAGGCAAAATATTGGGAGAGTGAGAGTGAAGTGTCATGTCCATGTCTCTGTGTTGACCTGCGACGAGTTAGCCACTGTCCAGGGTGTAACCCGCCTAAGGCCCCAAGTCACTGGGACAGGCTCCAGTCACCCGCGCCCCCGAAAGGGAACAAGCGGGAGAAAATGGATGGATGGATATTCACATAATTACATATATTCACATATATTTACATATTTTTACATATTCACAGACGCAGTGAGAATAAACAGAACACATGTCTCCACTTCACTGCTGTTTTCCTCACGCTCTCCTCTGATTGGCTGTTGCAGGAGTGTCTGAACAGCTCACTTCCTGTTTCCAGCGTCTCTCACCTGCAGGTGGCAGCGCCCCCCACAGGTGAGGCCCAGTCACTGCACTCTAAGGCCTTTATGGAGACTGTGATCTTTGTGTTTATGTTTCAGCCTGGCTCAAGGGGGCGGAGCCTTTCACTTCCTGTGGGGGCGGGGTCCTGATGCAGATGGGCGGAGCATGCATCACATGACCCTAAAGGGCGGGACCAGGAACACACAGGGCTTCCTACTCTCAGAGGAAAACTACTGGCACGCGCCATTCATCAGCTGCAGGTAACAACCCGGTCTAAACCCGGTCTCTCTCTCTCTGGGTTTAAACCCGGTCTCTCTCTCTCTGGGTCTAAACCCGGTCTCTCTCTCTCTGGGTTTAAACCCGGTCTCTCTCTCTGGGTTTAAACCCGGTCTCTCTCTCTGGGTTTAAACCCGGTCTCTCTCTCTGGGTTTAAACCCGGTCTCTCTCTCTCTGGGTCTAAACCCGGTCTCTCTCTCTCTGGGTTTAAACCCGGTCTCTCTCTCTGGGTTTAAACCCGGTCTCTCTCTCTCTGGGTTTAAACCCGGTCTCTCTCTCTCTGGGTTTAAACCCGGTCTCTCTCTCTCTGGGTTTAAACCCGGTCTCTCTCTCTCTGGGTTTAAACCTTAAACCCGGTCTCTCTCTCTCTGGGTTTGAACCCGGTCTCTCTCTCTCTGGGTTTAAACCCGGTCTCTCTCTCTCTGGGTTTAAACCCGGTCTCTCTCTCTCTGGGTTTAAACCCGGTCTCTCTCTCTCTGGGTTTAAACCCGGTCTCTCTCTCTCTGGGTTTAAACCCGGTCTCTCTCTCTGGGTTTAAACCCGGTCTCTCTCTCTCTGGGTTTAAACCCGGTCTCTCTCTCTCTGGGTTTAAACCCGGTCTCTCTCTCTCTGGGTTTAAACCCGGTCTCTCTCTCTCTGGGTTTAAACCCGGTCTCTCTCTCTCTGGGTTTAAACCCGGTCTCTCTCTCTCTGGGTTTAAACCCGGTCTCTCTCTCTCTGGGTTTAAACCCGGTCTCTCTCTCTCTGGGTTTAAACCCGGTCTCTCTCTCTGGGTTTAAACCCGGTCAGTTGCAGGGGCAGAGGACACTTGTTGCGGCTCAGAGATGACCTTCCTCAGATGTTCGTTTGGATCCTTGAACTTTTCTCTTTCGTCCTGGACCTGAAGCCGGACGTTTTGTTTGAAGCTGTGTCCCGTTTAGAGAAGACGCTTCTGAAGGTCCAGAGACCAAAGAGGACGAAGAGACCAAAGAGGACGGCCCGAAGACCACCTAAACCTGGACCTGGACCCAGGCGCAGCAGGAAGCCTTGATCTCCTGAACATGTGGAGATTGTTTCATACATTTGTTTTCTGCAGCTGGTTTAGGACACGTCTGATCCTGAACTTTATGAAGTTCTGTCTCAAAGTGAAGGACACGAGGAGTTTGAACAGGACGAGACCTGAAATCAGACTTTAATGACGATGGTTTGACTCAAGGGAAACTTCAGAAGCTCCTCCTTCCTCCAGAGGCTCCTCCTCTTCATGACCTTTGACCTGTACTTCATGCTCGTGGTTAAAGGAATTAGAGGATTTTTGGAGCAGTTTCATTTCCTGGTGGACAGCAGAAGAGTTCTCCCACATGTCAGTCATTCCCTGCGCGCTGCTGCACACCTGCAGCACGTTTCCATGGTGACACGTGTGTGTTTAGAGTTCCTTCGTTACAGGACAAACATGAGTTCACTGTAGAGGCGGAGCTTTGAAGGGAGGCGGAGTCTTGGAAACAAGAGGGAGGAGTTTTCTAATAATTGAATTCAATTGATTTTTGTTCGGCCCAAAATCTAATAAAGAAACAAAGATCGAGTCATGAGCTTTTATTGTTCTTTGAACAGAAATAAATATTGATCCCACGAACATGAACACGTATAATCTGAACCATATACAGCCTGAGGAGGGACGGGGACTGGACCAGGACCAGGACTGGTCTACACTTTCTTCTGAGGAAACGCCGCCTTCACCAGTTCATACACCACATAACCAGCACCTGCACAAACAGACATGAGTTAGAAGAGATCTGACCACAGCACAGACACACAGACACACACAGACACACAGACACACACACAGACACACACACACAGACACACACACACAGACACACACACACAGACACACAGACACAGACACACAGACACACACACACACACACAGACACACACACACAGACACACACACACAGACACACACACACAGACACACAGACACAGACACACAGACACACTGACTCACCCAGCACGGTCAGCACCATGGTGGTCCTGTAGAGAAGAGCGTCAGACGTTCCTCCTTTCAGGTGAACGGGCATCCCATTGTCCTCCTGGACACAGAAACATGTGACCCACATGCGCATGTCTGACCACTGTAAACACCTGACCACTGTAAACATCTGACCACTGTAAACATCTGACCACTGGAACTGTAAACATGTAAACATCTGACCACTAAACATCTGACCTCTGGAACTGTAAACATGTAAACGCCTGACCACTGTAAACATCTGACCACTGGAACTGTCTCATGTCGATATATAAGATAATGCTTTAATGTCCACACATGGGGAAATTTCTTTGTTGCAACGCAGTAGATCCAGAGGACATAACACATGATACTGTGTGTAACAGTGGAATCACGTGACATTTGTGAACGTTACGTGATAAAGAGCCTGTGAATGACGTCATTTGACCTCTGACTCTGACCAGAGCCTGAAATGACCCGTGACATTGAACCGTCTAAACAATATAAACTTACGTTTGACGTCATGAGTGTTTCTGACGTCATGAGTGTTTTTCTGCTTTTACCTGGAATAGTTTCTGTTTATGCGGGACTTTGTTTCCGTGTCGCGCGGCGCTGCTGCAGAAGCTCCGCCCAGCCAGACCCTGGAGCCGAACCAAGCCCTGGAACACGTGACACGACATAAACATGACATAAACACGACATATCACACATACATGACCTAAACCCGCACACGAGCCGCGTTTATCAGCTTCAACAGCGCCAAAAGTACCGCTAGCTTCGATGCTAAGCTAACACTAAGCTGACCCAGGCGCTAGCTCATTACGTGACGCTCTTAAACGGGCTCGCGCGTCAAACACGCGGCAGCGCAAATGTGTCACGTGCGTGAGTCAAGCGTGAACGTGAAATAAAAGCACAAACTCACCTGCATTTGTTTAAACATCACGAACTATCCTCGAGACACGGCCACACAAGGACACCGGCAACTGCACTTCCGCTCTAAGAAGACTACACTTCCGCTCTCCTCTTCTGGTATTGTTTATTGGCGGTTGGCGCCACCGTCTGGTCTGGAGTGAGGAACTGTAGAGCCCACGTTATGAGAGGAACTGTAGAGCCCACGTTATGAGAGGAACTGTAGAGCCCACGTTATGAGAGGAACTGTAGAGCCCACGTTATGAGAGGAACTGTAGAGCCCACGTTATGAGAGGAACTGTAGAGCCCACGTTATGAGAGGAACTGTAGAGCCCACGTTATGAGAGGAACTGTAGAGCTCACGTTATGAGAGGAACTGTAGAGCCCACGTTATGAGAGGAACTGTAGAGCCCACGTTATGAGAGGAACTGTAGAGCCCACGTTATGAGAGGAACTGTAGAGCCCACGTTATGAGAGGAACTGTAGAGCCCACGTTATGAGAGGAACTGTAGAGCTCACGTTATGAGAGGAACTGTAGAGCCCACGTTATGAGAGGAACTGTAGAGCTCACGTTATGAGAGGAACTGTAGAGCCCACGTTATGAGAGGAACTGTAGAGCCCACGTTATGAGAGGAACTGTAGAGCCCACGTTATGAGAGGAACTGTAGAGCTCACGTTATGAGAGGAACTGTAGAGCTCACGTTATGAGAGGAACTGTAAAGCCCACGTTATGAGAGGAACTGTAGAGCCCACGTTATGAGAGGAACTGTAGAGCCCACGTTATGAGAGGAACTGTAGAGCCCACGTTATGAGAGGAACTGTAGAGCCCACGTTATGAGAGGAACTGTAGAGCCCACGTTATGAGAGGAACTGTAGAGCCCACGTTATGAGAGGAACTGTAGAGCCCACGTTATGAGAGGAACTGTAGAGCCCACGTTATGAGAGGAACTGTAGAGCCCACGTTATGAGAGGAACTGTAGAGCCCACGTTATGAGAGGAACTGTAGAGCCCACGTTATGAGAGGAACTGTAGAGCCCACGTTATGAGAGGAACTGTAGAGCCCACGTTATGAGAGGAACTGTAGAGCCCACGTTATGAGAGGAACTGTAGAGCCCACGTTATGAGAGGAACTGTAGAGCCCACGTTATGAGAGGAACTGTAGAGCCCACGTTATGAGAGGAACTGTAGAGCCCACGTTATGAGAGGAACTGTAGAGCCCACGTTATGAGAGGAACTGTAGAGCCCACGTTATGAGAGGAACTGTAGAGCCCACGTTATGAGAGGAACTGTAGAGCCCACGTTATGAGAGGAACTGTAGAGCCCACGTTATGAGAGGAACTGTAGAGCCCACGTTATGAGAGGAACTGTAGAGCCCACGTTATGAGAGGAACTGTAGAGCCCACGTTATGAGAGGAACTGTAGAGCCCACGTTATGAGAGGAACTGTAGAGCCACGTTATGAGAGGAACTGTAGAGCCCACGTTATGAGAGGAACTGTAGAGCTCACGTTATGAGAGGAACTGTAGAGCCCACGTTATGAGAGGAACTGTAGAGCTCACGTTATGAGAGGAACTGTAGAGCCCACGTTATGAGAGGAACTGTAGAGCCCACGTTATGAGAGGAACTGTAGAGCCCACGTTATGAGAGGAACTGTAGAGCTCACGTTATGAGAGGAACTGTAGAGCTCACGTTATGAGAGGAACTGTAAAGCCCACGTTATGAGAGGAACTGTAGAGCCCACGTTATGAGAGGAACTGTAGAGCCCACGTTATGAGAGGAACTGTAGAGCCCACGTTATGAGAGGAACTGTAGAGCCCACGTTATGAGAGGAACTGTAGAGCCCACGTTATGAGAGGAACTGTAGAGCCCACGTTATGAGAGGAACTGTAGAGCCCACGTTATGAGAGGAACTGTAGAGCCCACGTTATGAGAGGAACTGTAGAGCTCACGTTATGAGAGGAACTGTAGAGCCCACGTTATGAGAGGAACTGTAGAGCCCACGTTATGAGAGGAACTGTAGAGCCCACGTTATGAGAGGAACTGTAGAGCCCACGTTATGAGAGGAACTGTAGAGCCCACGTTATGAGAGGAACTGTAGAGCCCACGTTATGAGAGGAACTGTAGAGCCCACGTTATGAGAGGAACTGTAGAGCCCACGTTATGAGAGGAACTGTAGAGCCCACGTTATGAGAGGAACTGTAGAGCCCACGTTATGAGAGGAACTGTAGAGCCCACGTTATGAGAGGAACTGTAGAGCTCACGTTATGAGAGGAACTGTAGAGCCCACGTTATGAGAGGAACTGTAGAGCTCACGTTATGAGAGGAACTGTAGAGCCCACGTTATGAGAGGAACTGTAGAGCCCACGTTATGAGAGGAGCTGTAGAGCCCACGTTATGAGAGGAACTGTAGAGCCCACGTTATGAGAGGAACTGTAGAGCCCACGTTATGAGAGGAACTGTAGAGCCCACGTTATGAGAGGAACTGTAGAGCCCACGTTATGAGAGGAACTGTAGAGCCCACGTTATGAGAGGAACTGTAGAGCTCACGTTATGAGAGGAACTGTAGAGCCCACGTTATGAGAGGAACTGTAGAGCCCACGTTATGAGAGGAACTGTAGAGCCCACGTTATGAGAGGAACTGTAGAGCTCACGTTATGAGAGGAACTGTAGAGCTCACGTTATGAGAGGAACTGTAAAGCCCACGTTATGAGAGGAACTGTAGAGCCCACGTTATGAGAGGAACTGTAGAGCCCACGTTATGAGAGGAACTGTAGAGCCCACGTTATGAGAGGAACTGTAGAGCCCACGTTATGAGAGGAACTGTAGAGCTCACGTTATGAGAGGAACTGTAGAGCTCACGTTATGAGAGGAACTGTAAAGCCCACGTTATGAGAGGAACTGTAGAGCCCACGTTATGAGAGGAACTGTAGAGCCCACGTTATGAGAGGAACTGTAGAGCCCACGTTATGAGAGGAACTGTAGAGCCCACGTTATGAGAGGAACTGTAGAGCCCACGTTATGAGAGGAACTGTAGAGCTCACGTTATGAGAGGAACTGTAGAGCCCACGTTATGAGAGTGTGTGTGGAAGTGTGTGTGAGTGTGTGTGGAAGTGTGTGTGGAAGTGTGTGTGGAAGTGTGTGTGGAAGTGTGTGTGGAAGTGTGTGTGGAAGTGTGTGTGGAAGTGTGTGTGGAAGTGTGTGTGAGTGTGTGTGGAAGTGTGTGTGGAAGTGTGTGTGGAAGTGTGTGTGGAAGTGTGTGTGGAAGTGTGTGTGGAAGTGTGTGTGGAAGTGTGTGTGGAAGTGTGTGTGGAAGTGTGTGTGGAAGTGTGTGTGGAAGTGTGTGTGGAAGTGTGTGTGGAAGTGTGTGTGAAAGTGTGTGTGAAAGTGTGTGTGAAAGTGTGTGTGGAAGTGTGTGTGGAAGTGTGTGTGGAAGTGTGTGTGGAAGTGTGTGTGGAAGTGTGTGTGGAAGTGTGTGTGTGTGTGTGTGGAAGTGTGTGTGGAAGTGTGTGTGGAAGTGTGTGTGGAAGTGTGTGTGGAAGTGTGTGTGGAAGTGTGTGTGGAAGTGTGTGTGAAAGTGTGTGTGAAAGTGTGTGTGAAAGTGTGTGTGGAAGTGTGTGTGGAAGTGTGTGTGGAAGTGTGTGTGGAAGTGTGGGTGGAAGTGTGTGTGGAAGTGTGTGTGGAAGTGTGGGTGGAAGTGTGTGTGGAAGTGTGTGTGGAAGTGTGTGTGGAAGTGTGTGTGGAAGTGTGTGTGGAAGTGTGTGTGTGTGTGTGTGGAAGTGTGTGTGGAAGTGTGTGTGGAAGTGTGTGTGGAAGTGTGTGTGGAAGTGTGTGTGTGTGTGTGTGGAAGTGTGTGTGTGTGTGTGTGTGTTTGAGAGCGAATGCTCTCAAACACACTTTGTTGAGCCGATTGCCAGAAGGCGGCGTTCCTCTTATAGCATATATATCATAAATCGATAAGCTTAAAGTTCCTTCACCTGCAGCAGCATCACCAGAACCAAAATGTCCCGTCCACAAAGCTGTGGACACTTTTGACACAACCTGCTCGACTTCCAACATGTATAAGCTGTTAACTGTTACATCCACCTGCGCACTTTTATTTCCTGGTCAATACCATAAGTTATACATCACTTTAAAGCTTATTTTCTCAACAAAACAAATATTTCATTGATTTACATTGAATAATTTGCCCCAAGAAGCAATTGCCAATAGTTTGTGAGAAAGTCTCAACTTTTACAAACTCATGTCCTGTTTGTGTTTATGACGGAGGAAACGGCTTTAATTCTGTTCATCCTTGTGCTCAGTCTGTCCGTAAAGAACCATTGAACAACAATATACACTTGTGTTTTTACTGAAGTTTTCACATTTCCAGATATTGACAAGTAAACAAACTTTTCTTCTCTGACGATGGTCAGGATGAAGCTCGTTCATAACAAACGACCTGTTTGACTTATAAGATGGTGTTTGTATCGATCTTTTCTTCAGACTGTTTCGTACAGAATGATCCACGGTTTTTCCGACGCACGAAATTCATTTGTTTACTTTGCAAATGCGCGAGCTAATGGTGACTTAGAAGACTTTGATTGACATATTATTCTAGCCAATAAGAATTATTCTAGACAATACGTATCCTCAGCCGCTACGTTAGCGTCCGCTCCCGTATCCTCAGCCGCTACGTTAGCGTCCGCTCCCTTATCCTCAGCCGCTACGTTAACGTCCGCTCCCGTATCCTCAGCCGCTACGTTAACGTCCGCTCCCGTATCCTCAGCCGCTACGTTAGCGTCCGCTCCCGTATCCTCAGCCGCTACGTTAACGTCCGCTCCCGTATCCTCAGCCGCTACGTTAACGTCCGCTCCCGTATCCTCAGCAGATACGTTAGCGTCCGCTCCCGTCTCCTCAGCCGCTACGTTAGCGTCCGCTCCCTTATCCTCAGCCGCTACGTTAACGTCCGCTCCCGTATCCTCAGCCGCTACGTTAACGTCCGCTCCCGTATCCTCAGCCGCTACGTTAACGTCCGCTCCCGTATCCTCAGCCGCTACGTTAGCGTCCGCTCCCGTATCCTCAGCCGCTACGTTAACGTCCGCTCCCGTATCCTCAGCCGCTACGTTAACGTCCGCTCCCGTATCCTCAGCAGATACGTTAGCGTCCGCTCCCGTCTCCTCAGCCGCTACGTTAACGTCCGCTCCCGTATCCTCAGCCGCTACGTTAGCGTCCGCTCCCGTATCCTCAGCCGCTACGTTAGCGTCCGCTCCCGTATCCTCAGCCGCTACGTTAGCGTCCGCTCCCGTATCCTCAGCCGCTACGTTAGCGTCCGCTTCCGTATCCTCAGCCGCTACGTTAACGTCCGCTCCCGTCTCCTCAGCCGCTATGTTAGCGTCCGCTCCCGTATCCTCAGCCGCTACGTTAGCGTCCGCTTCCGTATCCTCAGCCGCTACGTTAACGTCCGCTCCCGTCTCCTCAGCCGCTACGTTAGCGTCCGCTCCCGTATCCTCAGCCGCTACGTTAGCGTCCGCTCCCGTCTCCTCAGCCGCTACGTTAGCGTCCGCTCCCGTCTCCTCAGCCGCAACCTTAGCGTCCGCTCCCGTATCCTCAGCCGCTACGTTAGCGTCCGCTCCCGTATCCTCAGCCGCTACGTTAGCGTCCGCTCCCGTCTCCTCAGCCACTACGTTAGCGTCCGCTCCCGTATCCTCAGCCGCTACGTTAGCGTCCGCTCCCGTATCCTCAGCCGCTACGTTAGCGTCCGCTCCCGTCTCCTCAGCCGCTACGTTAACGTCCGCTCCCGTATCCTCAGCCGCTACGTTAACGTCCGCTCCCGTATCCTCAGCAGATACGTTAGCCTCCGCTCCCGTATCCTCAGCCGCTACGTTAGCGTCCGCTCCCGTATCCTCAGCCGCTACGTTAGCGTCCGCTCCCGTATCCTCAGCCGCTACGTTAGCGTCCGCTCCCGTATCCTCAGCCGCTACGTTAGCGTCCGCTCCCGTATCCTCAGCCGCTACGTTAGCGTCCGCTCCCGTATCCTCAGCCGCTACGTTAACGTCCGCTCCCGTCTCCTCAGCCGCTACGTTAGCGTCCGCTCCCGTATCCTCAGCCGCTACGTTAGCGTCCGCTCCCGTATCCTCAGCCGCTACGTTAGCGTCCGCTCCCGTATCCTCAGCCGCTACGTTAACGTCCGCTCCCGTATCCTCAGCCGCTACGTTAACGTCCGCTCCCGTATCCTCAGCAGATACGTTAGCCTCCGCTCCCGTATCCTCAGCCGCTACGTTAGCGTCCGCTCCCGTATCCTCAGCCGCTACGTTAGCGTCCGCTCCCGTATCCTCAGCCGCTACGTTAGCGTCCGCTCCCGTATCCTCAGCCGCTACGTTAGCGTCCGCTCCCGTATCCTCAGCCGCTACGTTAGCGTCCGCTTCCGTATCCTCAGCCGCTACGTTAACGTCCGCTCCCGTCTCCTCAGCCGCTACGTTAGCGTCCGCTCCCGTATCCTCAGCCGCTACGTTAACGTCCGCTTCCGTATCCTCAGCCGCTACGTTAGCGTCCGCTCCCGTATCCTCAGCCGCTACGTTAGCGTCCGCTCCCGTATCCTCAGCCGCTACGTTAACGTCCGCTTCCGTATCCTCAGCCGCTACGTTAACGTCCGCTCCCGTCTCCTCAGCTGCTACGTTAGCGTCCGCTCCCGTATCCTCAGCCGCTACGTTAACGTCCGCTCCCGTCTCCTCAGCCGCTACGTTAGCGTCCGCTCCCGTATCCTCAGCCGCTACGTTAGCGTCCGCTCCCGTATCCTCAGCCGCTACGTTAACGTCCGCTCCCGTCTCCTCAGCCGCTACGTTAACGTCCGCTCCCGTATCCTCAGCCGCTACGTTAACGTCCGCTCCCGTCTCCTCAGCCGCTACGTTAGCGTCCGCTCCCGTATCCTCAGCCGCTACGTTAACGTCCGCTCCCGTCTCCTCAGCCGCTACGTTAGCGTCCGCTCCCGTATCCTCAGCCGCTACGTTAGCGTCCGCTCCCGTATCCTCAGCCGCTACGTTAGCGTCCGCTCCCGTCTCCTCAGCCGCTACGTTAGCGTCCGCTCCCGTATCCTCAGCCGCTACGTTAGCGTCCGCTCCCGTATCCTCAGCCGCTACGTTAGCGTCCGCTCCCGTCTCCTCAGCCGCTACGTTAACGTCCGCTCCCGTATCCTCAGCCGCTACGTTAGCGTCCGCTCCCGTCTCCTCAGCCGCTACGTTAGCGTCCGCTCCCGTATCCTCAGCCGCTACGTTAGCGTCCGCTCCCGTATCCTCAGCCGCTACGTTAGCGTCCGCTCCCGTCTCCTCAGCCGCTACGTTAGCGTCCGCTCCCGTATCCTCAGCCGCTACGTTAGCGTCCGCTCCCGTATCCTCAGCCGCTACGTTAGCGTCCGCTCCCGTATCCTCAGCCGCTACGTTAGCGTCCGCTCCCGTATCCTCAGCCGCTACGTTAGCGTCCGCTCCCGTATCCTCAGCCGCTACGTTAGCGTCCGCTCCCGTATCCTCAGCCGCTACGTTAGGGTCCGCTCCCGTATCCTCAGCCGCTACGTTAGCGTCCGCTCCCGTATCCTCAGCCGCTACGTTAACGTCCGCTCCCGTATCCTCAGCCGCTACGTTAACGTCCGCTCCCGTATCCTCAGCAGATACGTTAGCCTCCGCTCCCGTATCCTCAGCCGCTACGTTAGCGTCCGCTCCCGTATCCTCAGCCGCTACGTTAGCGTCCGCTCCCGTATCCTCAGCCGCTACGTTAGCGTCCGCTCCCGTATCCTCAGCCGCTACGTTAGCGTCCGCTCCCGTATCCTCAGCCGCTACGTTAGCGTCCGCTTCCGTATCCTCAGCCGCTACGTTAACGTCCGCTCCCGTCTCCTCAGCCGCTACGTTAGCGTCCGCTCCCGTATCCTCAGCCGCTACGTTAACGTCCGCTTCCGTATCCTCACCCGCTACGTTAGCGTCCGCTCCCGAATCCTCAGCCGCTACGTTAGCGTCCGCTCCCGTATCCTCAGCCGCTACGTTAACGTCCGCTTCCGTATCCTCAGCCGCTACGTTAATGTCCGCTCCCGTCTCCTCAGCCGCTACGTTAATGTCCGCTCCCTTATCCTCAGCCGCTACGTTAACGTCCGCTCCCGTATCCTCAGCCGCTACGTTAGCGTCCGCTCCCGTATCCTCAGCCGCTACGTTAGCGTCCGCTTCCGTATCCTCAGCCGCTACGTTAATGTCCGCTCCCGTCTCCTCAGCCGCTACGTTAATGTCCGCTCCCTTATCCTCAGCCGCTACGTTAACGTCCGCTCCCGTATCCTCAGCCGCTACGTTAGCGTCCGCTCCCGTCTCCTCAGCCGCTACGTTAGCGTCCGCTCCCGTATCCTCAGCCGCTACGTTAGCGTCCGCTCCCGTATCCTCAGCCGCTACGTTAGCGTCCGCTCCCGTCTCCTCAGCCGCTACGTTAGCGTCCGCTCCCGTCTCCTCAGCCGCTACGTTAGCGTCCGCTCCCGTATCCTCAGCCGCTACGTTAGCGTCCGCTCCCGTATCCTCAGCCGCTACGTTAGCGTCCGCTCCCGTATCCTCAGCCGCTACGTTAGCGTCCGCTCCCGTATCCTCAGCCGCTACGTTAGCGTCCGCTCCCGTATCCTCAGCCGCTACGTTAGCGTCCGCTCCCGTATCCTCAGCCGCTACGTTAGCGTCCGCTCCCGTATCCTCAGCCGCTACGTTAACGTCCGCTCCCGTATCCTCAGCCGCTACGTTAACGTCCGCTCCCGTATCCTCAGCAGATACGTTAGCCTCCGCTCCCGTATCCTCAGCCGCTACGTTAGCGTCCGCTCCCGTATCCTCAGCCGCTACGTTAGCGTCCGCTCCCGTATCCTCAGCCGCTACGTTAGCGTCCGCTCCCGTATCCTCAGCCGCTACGTTAGCGTCCGCTCCCGTATCCTCAGCCGCTACGTTAGCGTCCGCTTCCGTATCCTCAGCCGCTACGTTAACGTCCGCTCCCGTCTCCTCAGCCGCTACGTTAGCGTCCGCTCCCGTATCCTCAGCCGCTACGTTAGCGTCCGCTCCCGTATCCTCAGCCGCTACGTTAGCGTCCGCTCCCGTATCCTCAGCCGCTACGTTAACGTCCGCTCCCGTATCCTCAGCCGCTACGTTAACGTCCGCTCCCGTATCCTCAGCAGATACGTTAGCCTCCGCTCCCGTATCCTCAGCCGCTACGTTAGCGTCCGCTCCCGTATCCTCAGCCGCTACGTTAGCGTCCGCTCCCGTATCCTCAGCCGCTACGTTAGCGTCCGCTCCCGTATCCTCAGCCGCTACGTTAGCGTCCGCTCCCGTATCCTCAGCCGCTACGTTAGCGTCCGCTACCGTATCCTCAGCCGCTACGTTAACGTCCGCTCCCGTCTCCTCAGCCGCTACGTTAGCGTCCGCTCCCGTATCCTCAGCCGCTACGTTAGCGTCCGCTCCCGTATCCTCAGCCGCTACGTTAACGTCCGCTTCCGCATCCTCAGCCGCTACGTTAACGTCCGCTCCCGTCTCCTCAGCTGCTACGTTAGCGTCCGCTCCCGCATCCTCAGCCGCTACGTTAACGTCCGCTCCCGTCTCCTCAGCTGCTACGTTAGCGTCCGCTCCCGTATCCTCAGCCGCTACGTTAACGTCCGCTCCCGTCTCCTCAGCCGCTACGTTAGCGTCCGCTCCCGTATCCTCAGCCGCTACGTTAGCGTCCGCTCCCGTATCCTCAGCCGCTACGTTAACGTCCGCTCCCGTCTCCTCAGCCGCTACGTTAACGTCCGCTCCCGTATCCTCAGCCGCTACGTTAACGTCCGCTCCCGTCTCCTCAGCCGCTACGTTAGCGTCCGCTCCCGTATCCTCAGCCGCAACGTTAACGTCCGCTCCCGTGTCCTCAGCCGCTACGTTAACGTCCGCTCCCGTATCCTCAGCCGCTACGTTAACGTCCGCTCCCGTCTCCTCAGCCGCTACGTTAACGTCCGCTCCCGTCTCCTCAGCCGCTACGTTAGCGTCCGCTCCCGTATCCTCAGCCGCTACGTTAGCGTCCGCTCCCGTCTCCTCAGCCGCTACGTTAGCGTCCGCTCCCGTCTCCTCAGCCGCAACGTTAGCGTCCGCTCCCGTATCCTCAGCCGCTACGCTAGCGTCCGCTCCCGTATCCTCAGCCGCTACGTTAGCGTCCGCTCCCGTCTCCTCAGCCGCTACGTTAGCGTCCGCTCCCGTATCCTCAGCCGCTACGTTAGCGTCCGCTCCCGTATCCTCAGCCGCTACGTTAGCGTCCGCTCCCGTCTCCTCAGCCGCTACGTTAGCGTCCGCTCCCGTATCCTCAGCCGCTACGTTAACGTCCGCTCCCGTTTCCTCAGCCGCTACGTTAGCGTCCGCTCCCGTATCCCCAGCCGCTACGTTAGCGTCCGCTCCCGTATCCTCAGCCGCTACGTTAACGTCCGCTCCCGTATCCTCAGCCGCTACGTTAACGTCCGCTCCCGTATCCTCAGCAGATACGTTAGCCTCCGCTCCCGTATCCTCAGCCGCTACGTTAGCGTCCGCTCCCGTATCCTCAGCCGCTACGTTAGCGTCCGCTCCCGTATCCTCAGCCGCTACGTTAGCGTCCGCTCCCGTATCCTCAGCCGCTACGTTAGCGTCCGCTCCCGTATCCTCAGCCGCTACGTTAGCGTCCGCTTCCGTATCCTCAGCCGCTACGTTAACGTCCGCTCCCGTCTCCTCAGCCGCTACGTTAGCGTCCGCTCCCGTATCCTCAGCCGCTACGTTAACGTCCGCTTCCGTATCCTCACCCGCTACGTTAGCGTCCGCTCCCGAATCCTCAGCCGCTACGTTAGCGTCCGCTCCCGTATCCTCAGCCGCTACGTTAACGTCCGCTTCCGTATCCTCAGCCGCTACGTTAATGTCCGCTCCCGTCTCCTCAGCCGCTACGTTAATGTCCGCTCCCTTATCCTCAGCCGCTACGTTAACGTCCGCTCCCGTATCCTCAGCCGCTACGTTAGCGTCCGCTCCCGTATCCTCAGCCGCTATGTTAGCGTCCGCTTCCGTATCCTCAGCCGCTACGTTAATGTCCGCTCCCGTCTCCTCAGCCGCTACGTTAATGTCCGCTCCCTTATCCTCAGCCGCTACGTTAACGTCCGCTCCCGTATCCTCAGCCGCTACGTTAATGTCCGCTCCCGTCTCCTCAGCCGCTACGTTAATGTCCGCTCCCTTATCCTCAGCCGCTACGTTAACGTCCGCTCCCGTATCCTCAGCCGCTACGTTAGCGTCCGCTCCCGTATCCTCAGCCGCTACGTTAACGTCCGCTCCCGTCTCCTCAGCCGCTACGTTAGCGTCCGCTCCCGTATCCTCAGCCGCTACGTTAACGTCCGCTCCCGTCTCCTCAGCCGCTACGTTAACGTCCGCTCCCGTCTCCTCAGCCGCTACGTTAGCGTCCGCTCCCGTATCCTCAGCCGCTACGTTAGCGTCCGCTCCCGTCTCCTCAGCCGCTACGTTAGCGTCCGCTCCCGTCTCCTCAGCCGCAACGTTAGCGTCCGCTCCCGTATCCTCAGCCGCTACGCTAGCGTCCGCTCCCGTATCCTCAGCCGCTACGTTAGCGTCCGCTCCCGTCTCCTCAGCCGCTACGTTAGCGTCCGCTCCCGTATCCTCAGCCGCTACGTTAGCGTCCGCTCCCGTATCCTCAGCCGCTACGTTAGCGTCCGCTCCCGTCTCCTCAGCCACTACGTTAGCGTCCGCTCCCGTATCCTCAGCCGCTACGTTAACGTCCGCTCCCGTATCCTCAGCCGCTACGTTAGCGTCCGCTCCCGTTTCCTCAGCCGCTACGTTAGCGTCCGCTCCCGTATCCCCAGCCGCTACGTTAGCGTCCGCTCCCGTATCCTCAGCCGCTACGTTAGCGTCCGCTCCCGTATCCTCAGCCGCTACGTTAGCGTCCGCTCCCGTCTCCTCAGCCGCTACGTTAGCGTCCGCTCCCGTATCCTCAGCCGCTACGTTAGCGTCCGCTCCCGTATCCTCAGCCGCTACGTTAGCGTCCGCTCCCGTATCCTAAGCCGCTACGTTAGCGTCCGCTCCCGTATCCTCAGCCGCTACGTTAGCGTCCGCTCCCGTCTCCTCAGCCGCTACGTTAACGTCCGCTTCCGTATCCTCAGCCGCTACGTTAGCGTCCGCTCCCGTCTCCTCAGCCGCTACGTTAGCGTCCGCTCCCGTATCCTCAGCCGCTACGTTAGCTTCCGCTCCCGTATCCTCAGCCGCTACGTTAGCGTCCGCTCCCGTCTCCTCAGCCGCTACGTTAACGTCCGCTCCCGTATCCTCAGCCGCTACGTTAACGTCCGCTCCCGTATCCTCAGCCGCTACGTTAACGTCCGCTCCCGTATCCTCAGCCGCTACGTTAGCGTCCGCTCCCGTCTCCTCAGCCGCTACGTTAGCGTCCGCTCCCGTATCCTCAGCCGCTACGTTAACGTCCGCTTCCGTATCCTCAGCCGCTACGTTAACGTCCGCTCCCGTCTCCTCAGCCGCTACGTTAATGTCCGCTCCCTTATCCTCACCCGCTACGTTAACGTCCGCTCCCGTATCCTCAGCCGCTACGTTAGCGTCCGCTCCCGTATCCTCAGCCGCTACGTTAACGTCCGCTCCCGTCCCCTCAGCCGCTACGTTAACGTCCGCTCCCGTATCCTCAGCCGCTACGTTAACGTCCGCTCCCGTCTCCTCAGCCGCTACGTTAGCGTCCGCTCCCGTATCCTCAGCCGCTACGTTAACGTCCGCTCCCGTCTCCTCAGCCGCTACGTTAGCGTCCGCTCCCGTCTCCTCAGCCGCTACGTTAACGTCCGCTCCCGTATCCTCAGCCGCTACGTTAACGTCCGCTCCCGTATCCTCAGCCGCTACGTTAACGTCCGCTCCCGTATCCTCAGCCGCTACGTTAACGTCCGCTCCCGTATCCTCAGCCGCTACGTTAACGTCCGCTCCCGTATCCTCAGCCGCTACGTTAGCGTCCGCTCCCGTCTCCTCAGCCGCTACGTTAGCGTCCGCTCCCGTATCCTCAGCCGCTAGGTTAACGTCCGCTTCCGTATCCTCAGCCGCTACGTTAACGTCCGCTCCCGTCTCCTCAGCCGCTACGTTAATGTCCGCTCCCTTATCCTCACCCGCTACGTTAACGTCCGCTCCCGTATCCTCAGCCGCTACGTTAGCGTCCGCTCCCGTATCCTCAGCCGCTACGTTAACGTCCGCTCCCGTCCCCTCAGCCGCTACGTTAACGTCCGCTCCCGTATCCTCAGCCGCTACGTTAACGTCCGCTCCCGTCTCCTCAGCCGCTACGTTAGCGTCCGCTCCCGTATCCTCAGCCGCTACGTTAACGTCCGCTCCCGTCTCCTCAGCCGCTACGTTAGCGTCCGCTCCCGTATCCTCAGCCGCTACGTTAGCGTCCGCTCCCGTCTCCTCAGCCGCTACGTTAGCGTCCGCTCCCGTCTCCTCAGCCGCAACGTTAGCGTCTGCTCCCGTATCCTCAGCCGCTACGTTAGCGTCCGCTCCCGTATCCTCAGCCGCTACGTTAGCGTCCGCTCCCGTATCCTCAGCCGCTACGTTAACGTCCGCTTCCGTATCCTCAGCCGCTACGTTAGCGTCCGCTCCCGTCTCCTCAGCCGCTACGTTAACGTCCGCTCCCGTATCCTCAGCCGCTACGTTATCGTCCGCTCCCGTATCCTCAGCCGCTACGTTAACGTCCGCTCCCGTATTCTCAGCCGCTACGTTAACGTCCGCTCCCGTATCCTCAGCCGCTACGTTAGCGTCCGCTCCCGTCTCCTCAGCCGCTACGTTAGCGTCCGCTCCCGTCTCCTCAGCCGCTACGTTAGCGTCCGCTCCCGTATCCTCAGCCGCTACGTTAACGTCCGCTTCCGTATCCTCAGCCGCTACGTTAACGTCCGCTCCCGTCTCCTCAGCCGCTACGTTAATATCCGCTCCCTTATCCTCAGCCGCTACGTTAGCGTCCGCTCCCGTATCCTCAGCCGCTACGTTAACGTCCGCTCCCGTGTCCTCAGCCGCTATGTTAACGTCCGCTCCCGTATCCTCAGCCGCTACGTTAACGTCCGCTCCCGTCTCCTCAGCCGCTACGTTAACGTCCGCTCCCGTATCCTCAGCCGCTACGTTAGCGTCCGCTCCCGTCTCCTCAGCCGCTACGTTAGCGTCCGCTCCCGTATCCTCAGCCGCTACGTTAACGTCCGCTTCCGTATCCTCAGCCGCTACGTTAACGTCCGCTCCCGTCTCCTCAGCCGCTACGTTAACGTCCGCTCCCTTATCCTCAGCCGCTACGTTAGCGTCCGCTCCCGTATCCTCAGCCGCTACGTTAACGTCCGCTCCCGTCTCCTCAGCCGCTACGTTAACGTCCGCTCCCGTATCCTCAGCCGCTACGTTAACGTCCGCTCCCGTATCCTCAGCCGCTACGTTAGCGTCCGCTCCCGTCTCCTCAGCCGCTACGTTAGCGTCCGCTCCCGTATCCTCAGCCGCTACGTTAACGTCCGCTTCCGTATCCTCAGCCGCTACGTTAACGTCCGCTCCCGTCTCCTCAGCCGCTACGTTAATGTCCGCTCCCTTATCCTCACCCGCTACGTTAACGTCCGCTCCCGTATCCTCAGCCGCTACGTTAGCGTCCGCTCCCGTATCCTCAGCCGCTACGTTAACGTCCGCTCCCGTCCCCTCAGCCGCTACGTTAACGTCCGCTCCCGTATCCTCAGCCGCTACGTTAACGTCCGCTCCCGTCTCCTCAGCCGCTACGTTAACGTCCGCTCCCTTATCCTCAGCCGCTACGTTAGCGTCCGCTCCCGTATCCTCAGCCGCTACGTTAACGTCCGCTCCCGTCTCCTCAGCCGCTACGTTAACGTCCGCTCCCGTATCCTCAGCCGCTACGTTAACGTCCGCTCCCGTATCCTCAGCCGCTACGTTAGCGTCCGCTCCCGTCTCCTCAGCCGCTACGTTAGCGTCCGCTCCCGTATCCTCAGCCGCTACGTTAACGTCCGCTTCCGTATCCTCAGCCGCTACGTTAACGTCCGCTCCCGTCTCCTCAGCCGCTACGTTAATGTCCGCTCCCTTATCCTCACCCGCTACGTTAACGTCCGCTCCCGTATCCTCAGCCGCTACGTTAGCGTCCGCTCCCGTATCCTCAGCCGCTACGTTAACGTCCGCTCCCGTCCCCTCAGCCGCTACGTTAACGTCCGCTCCCGTATCCTCAGCCGCTACGTTAACGTCCGCTCCCGTCTCCTCAGCCGCTACGTTAGCGTCCGCTCCCGTATCCTCAGCCGCTACGTTAACGTCCGCTCCCGTCTCCTCAGCCGCTACGTTAGCGTCCGCTCCCGTATCCTCAGCCGCTACGTTAGCGTCCGCTCCCGTCTCCTCAGCCGCTACGTTAGCGTCCGCTCCCGTCTCCTCAGCCGCAACGTTAGCGTCCGCTCCCGTATCCTCAGCCGCTACGTTAGCGTCCGCTCCCGTATCCTCAGCCGCTACGTTAGCGTCCGCTCCCGTATCCTCAGCCGCTACGTTAACGTCCGCTTCCGTATCCTCAGCTGCTACGTTAGCGTCCGCTCCCGTCTCCTCAGCCGCTACGTTAACGTCCGCTCCCGTATCCTCAGCCGCTACGTTATCGTCCGCTCCCGTATCCTCAGCCGCTACGTTAACGTCCGCTCCCGTATCCTCAGCCGCTACGTTAACGTCCGCTCCCGTCTCCTCAGCCGCTACGTTAACGTCCGCTCCCGTCTCCTCAGCCGCTACGTTAATGTCCGCTCCCTTATCCTCACCCGCTACGTTAACGTCCGCTCCCGTATCCTCAGCCGCTACGTTAGCGTCCGCTCCCGTATCCTCAGCCGCTACGTTAACGTCCGCTCCCGTCTCCTCAGCCGCTACGTTAACGTCCGCTCCCGTATCCTCAGCCGCTACGTTAACGTCCGCTCCCGTCTCCTCAGCCGCTACGTTAGCGTCCGCTCCCGTATCCTCAGCCGCTACGTTAACGTCCGCTCCCGTCTCCTCAGCCGCTACGTTAACGTCCGCTCCCGTCTCCTCAGCCGCTACGTTAGCGTCCGCTCCCGTATCCTCAGCCGCTACGTTAACGTCCGCTTCCGTATCCTCAGCCGCTACGTTAACGTCCGCTCCCGTCTCCTCAGCCGCTACGTTAATGTCCGCTCCCTTATCCTCAGCCGCTACGTTAACGTCCGCTCCCGTATCCTCAGCCGCTACGTTAGCGTCCGCTCCCGTATCCTCAGCCGCTACGTTAACGTCCGCTCCCGTCTCCTCAGCCGCTACGTTAATGTCCGCTCCCTTATCCTCAGCCGCTACGTTAACGTCCGCTCCCGTATCCTCAGCCGCTACGTTAGCGTCCGCTCCCGTATCCTCAGCCGCTACGTTAACGTCCGCTCCCGTCTCCTCAGCCGCTACGTTAGCGTCCGCTCCCGTATCCTCAGCCGCTACGTTAACGTCCGCTCCCGTCTCCTCAGCCGCTACGTTAACGTCCGCTCCCGTCTCCTCAGCCGCTACGTTAGCGTCCGCTCCCGTATCCTCAGCCGCTACGTTAACGTCCGCTCCCGTCTCCTCAGCCGCTACGTTAGCGTCCGCTCCCGTATCCTCAGCCGCTATGTTAGCGTCCGCTCCCGTCTCCTCAGCCGCTACGTTAGCGTCCGCTCCCGTCTCCTCAGCCGCTACGTTAACGTCCGCTCCCGTCTCCTCAGCCGCTACGTTAGCGTCCGCTCCCGTATCCTCAGCCGCTACGTTAGCGTCCGCTCCCGTCTCCTCAGCCGCTACGTTAGCGTCCGCTCCCGTCTCCTCAGCCGCAACGTTAGCGTCTGCTCCCGTATCCTCAGCCGCTACGTTAGCGTCCGCTCTCGTATCCTCAGCCGCTACGTTAGCGTCCGCTCCCGTATCCTCAGCCGCTACGTTAACGTCCGCTTCCGTATCCTCAGCTGCTACGTTAGCGTCCGCTCCCGTCTCCTCAGCCGCTACGTTAACGTCCGCTCCCGTATCCTCAGCCGCTACGTTATCGTCCGCTCCCGTATCCTCAGCCGCTACGTTAACGTCCGCTCCCGTATCCTCAGCCGCTACGTTAACGTCCGCTCCCGTATCCTCAGCCGCTACGTTAGCGTCCGCTCCCGTCTCCTCAGCCGCTACGTTAGCGTCCGCTCCCGTCTCCTCAGCCGCTACGTTAGCGTCCGCTCCCGTATCCTCAGCCGCTACGTTAACGTCCGCTCCCGTATCCTCAGCCGCTACGTTAACGTCCGCTCCCGTCTCCTCAGCCGCTACGTTAATATCCGCTCCCTTATCCTCAGCCGCTACGTTAGCGTCCGCTCCCGTATCCTCAGCCGCAACGTTAACGTCCGCTCCCGTGTCCTCAGCCGCTACGTTAACGTCCGCTCCCGTCTCCTCAGCCGCTACGTTAATGTCCGCTCCCTTATCCTCACCCGCTACGTTAACGTCCGCTCCCGTATCCTCAGCCGCTACGTTAGCGTCCGCTCCCGTCTCCTCAGCCGCTACGTTAACGTCCGCTCCCGTATCCTCAGCCGCTACGTTAACGTCCGCTCCCGTCTCCTCAGCCGCTACGTTAGCGTCCGCTCCCGTATCCTCAGCCGCTACGTTAACGTCCGCTCCCGTCTCCTCAGCCGCTACGTTAGCGTCCGCTCCCGTATCCTCAGCCGCTACGTTAGCGTCCGCTCCCGTCTCCTCAGCCGCTACGTTAGCGTCCGCTCCCGTCTCCTCAGCCGCAACGTTAGCGTCTGCTCCCGTATCCTCAGCCGCTACGTTAGCGTCCGCTCTCGTATCCTCAGCCGCTACGTTAGCGTCCGCTCCCGTATCCTCAGCCGCTACGTTAACGTCCGCTTCCGTATCCTCAGCTGCTACGTTAGCGTCCGCTCCCGTCTCCTCAGCCGCTACGTTAACGTCCGCTCCCGTATCCTCAGCCGCTACGTTATCGTCCGCTCCCGTATCCTCAGCCGCTACGTTAACGTCCGCTCCCGTATCCTCAGCCGCTACGTTAACGTCCGCTCCCGTATCCTCAGCCGCTACGTTAGCGTCCGCTCCCGTCTCCTCAGCCGCTACGTTAGCGTCCGCTCCCGTCTCCTCAGCCGCTACGTTAGCGTCCGCTCCCGTATCCTCAGCCGCTACGTTAACGTCCGCTTCCGTATCCTCAGCCGCTACGTTAACGTCCGCTCCCGTATCCTCAGCCGCTACGTTAGCGTCCGCTCCCGTATCCTCAGCCGCTACGTTAACGTCCGCTCCCGTCTCCTCAGCCGCTACGTTAACGTCCGCTCCCGTATCCTCAGCCGCTACGTTAACGTCCGCTCCCGTCTCCTCAGCCGCTACGTTAGCGTCCGCTCCCGTATCCTCAGCCGCTACGTTAACGTCCGCTCCCGTCTCCTCAGCCGCTACGTTAGCGTCCGCTCCCGTATCCTCAGCCGCTACGTTAGCGTCCGCTCCCGTCTCCTCAGCCGCTACGTTAGCGTCCGCTCCCGTCTCCTCAGCCGCAACGTTAGCGTCTGCTCCCGTATCCTCAGCCGCTACGTTAGCGTCCGCTCCCGTATCCTCAGCCGCTACGTTAGCGTCCGCTCCCGTATCCTCAGCCGCTACGTTAACGTCCGCTTCCGTATCCTCAGCTGCTACGTTAGCGTCCGCTCCCGTCTCCTCAGCCGCTACGTTAACGTCCGCTCCCGTATCCTCAGCCGCTACGTTATCGTCCGCTCCCGTATCCTCAGCCGCTACGTTAACGTCCGCTCCCGTATCCTCAGCCGCTACGTTAACGTCCGCTCCCGTATCCTCAGCCGCTACGTTAGCGTCCGCTCCCGTCTCCTCAGCCGCTACGTTAGCGTCCGCTCCCGTCTCCTCAGCCGCTACGTTAGCGTCCGCTCCCGTATCCTCAGCCGCTACGTTAACGTCCGCTTCCGTATCCTCAGCCGCTACGTTAACGTCCGCTCCCGTCTCCTCAGCCGCTACGTTAATATCCGCTCCCTTATCCTCAGCCGCTACGTTAGCGTCCGCTCCCGTATCCTCAGCCGCTACGTTAACGTCCGCTCCCGTGTCCTCAGCCGCTACGTTAACGTCCGCTCCCGTATCCTCAGCCGCTACGTTAACGTCCGCTCCCGTCTCCTCAGCCGCTACGTTAACGTCCGCTCCCGTCTCCTCAGCCGCTACGTTAGCGTCCGCTCCCGTATCCTCAGCCGCTACGTTAACGTCCGCTTCCGTATCCTCAGCCGCTACGTTAGCGTCCGCTCCCGTATCCTCAGCCGCTACGTTAACGTCCGCTCCCGTCTCCTCAGCCGCTACGTTAGCGTCCGCTCCCGTCTCCTCAGCCGCTACGTTAACGTCCGCTTCCGTATCCTCAGCCGCTACGTTAGCGTCCGCTCCCGTCTCCTCAGCCGCTACGTTAGCGTCCGCTCCCGTATCCTCAGCCGCTACGTTAGCGTCCGCTCCCGTATCCTCAGCCGCTACGTTAGCGTCCGCTCCCGTCTCCTCAGCCGCTACGTTAACGTCCGCTCCCGTATCCTCAGCCGCTACGTTAACGTCCGCTCCCGTATCCTCAGCCGCTACGTTAACGTCCGCTCCCGTATCCTCAGCCGCTACGTTAACGTCCGCTCCCGTATCCTCAGCCGCTACGTTAACGTCCGCTCCCGTATCCTCAGCCGCTACGTTAGCGTCCGCTCCCGTCTCCTCAGCCGCTACGTTAGCGTCCGCTCCCGTATCCTCAGCCGCTACGTTAACGTCCGCTTCCGTATCCTCAGCCGCTACGTTAACGTCCGCTCCCGTCTCCTCAGCCGCTACGTTAATGTCCGCTCCCTTATCCTCACCCGCTACGTTAACGTCCGCTCCCGTATCCTCAGCCGCTACGTTAGCGTCCGCTCCCGTATCCTCAGCCGCTACGTTAACGTCCGCTCCCGTCTCCTCAGCCGCTACGTTAACGTCCGCTCCCGTATCCTCAGCCGCTACGTTAACGTCCGCTCCCGTCTCCTCAGCCGCTACGTTAGCGTCCGCTCCCGTATCCTCAGCCGCTACGTTAACGTCCGCTCCCGTATCCTCAGCCGCTACGTTAGCGTCCGCTCCCGTCTCCTCAGCCGCTACGTTAGCGTCCGCTCCCGTCTCCTCAGCCGCAACGTTAGCGTCTGCTCCCGTATCCTCAGCCGCTACGTTAGCGTCCGCTCCCGTATCCTCAGCCGCTACGTTAGCGTCCGCTCCCGTATCCTCAGCCGCTACGTTAACGTCCGCTTCCGTATCCTCAGCTGCTACGTTAGCGTCCGCTCCCGTCTCCTCAGCCGCTACGTTAACGTCCGCTCCCGTATCCTCAGCCGCTACGTTATCGTCCGCTCCCGTATCCTCAGCCGCTACGTTAACGTCCGCTCCCGTATCCTCAGCCGCTACGTTAACGTCCGCTCCCGTATCCTCAGCCGCTACGTTAGCGTCCGCTCCCGTCTCCTCAGCCGCTACGTTAGCGTCCGCTCCCGTCTCCTCAGCCGCTACGTTAGCGTCCGCTCCCGTCTCCTCAGCCGCTACGTTAGCGTCCGCTCCCGTCTCCTCAGCCGCAACGTTAGCGTCTGCTCCCGTATCCTCAGCCGCTACGTTAGCGTCCGCTCCCGTATCCTCAGCCGCTACGTTAGCGTCCGCTCCCGTATCCTCAGCCGCTACGTTAACGTCCGCTTCCGTATCCTCAGCTGCTACGTTAGCGTCCGCTCCCGTCTCCTCAGCCGCTACGTTAACGTCCGCTCCCGTATCCTCAGCCGCTACGTTATCGTCCGCTCCCGTATCCTCAGCCGCTACGTTAACGTCCGCTCCCGTATCCTCAGCCGCTACGTTAACGTCCGCTCCCGTATCCTCAGCCGCTACGTTAGCGTCCGCTCCCGTCTCCTCAGCCGCTACGTTAGCGTCCGCTCCCGTCTCCTCAGCCGCTACGTTAGCGTCCGCTCCCGTATCCTCAGCCGCTACGTTAACGTCCGCTTCCGTATCCTCAGCCGCTACGTTAACGTTCGCTCCCGTCTCCTCAGCCGCTACGTTAATATCCGCTCCCTTATCCTCAGCCGCTACGTTAGCGTCCGCTCCCGTATCCTCAGCCGCTACGTTAACGTCCGCTCCCGTGTCCTCAGCCGCTACGTTAACGTCCGCTCCCGTATCCTCAGCCGCTACGTTAACGTCCGCTCCCGTCTCCTCAGCCGCTACGTTAACGTCCGCTCCCGTCTCCTCAGCCGCTACGTTAGCGTCCGCTCCCGTATCCTCAGCCGCTACGTTAGCGTCCGCTCCCGTCTCCTCAGCCGCTACGTTAGCGTCCGCTCCCGTCTCCTCAGCCGCAACGTTAGCGTCCGCTCCCGTATCCTCAGCCGCTACGCTAGCGTCCGCTCCCGTATCCTCAGCCGCTACGTTAGCGTCCGCTCCCGTCTCCTCAGCCGCTACGTTAGCGTCCGCTCCCGTATCCTCAGCCGCTACGTTAGCGTCCGCTCCCGTATCCTCAGCCGCTACGTTAGCGTCCGCTCCCGTCTCCTCAGCCGCTACGTTAGCGTCCGCTCCCGTATCCTCAGCCGCTACGTTAACGTCCGCTCCCGTTTCCTCAGCCGCTACGTTAGCGTCCGCTCCCGTATCCCCAGCCGCTACGTTAGCGTCCGCTCCCGTATCCTCAGCCGCTACGTTAGCGTCCGCTCCCGTATCCTCAGCCGCTACGTTAGCGTCCGCTCCCGTCTCCTCAGCCGCTACGTTAGCGTCCGCTCCCGTATCCTCAGCCGCTACGTTAGCGTCCGCTCCCGTATCCTCAGCCGCTACGTTAGCGTCCGCTCCCGTATCCTAAGCCGCTACGTTAGCGTCCGCTCCCGTATCCTCAGCCGCTACGTTAGCGTCCGCTCCCGTCTCCTCAGCCGCTACGTTAACGTCCGCTTCCGTATCCTCAGCCGCTACGTTAGCGTCCGCTCCCGTCTCCTCAGCCGCTACGTTAGCGTCCGCTCCCGTATCCTCAGCCGCTACGTTAGCGTCCGCTCCCGTATCCTCAGCCGCTAAGTTAGCGTCCGCTCCCGTCTCCTCAGCCGCTACGTTAACGTCCGCTCCCGTATCCTCAGCCGCTACGTTAGCGTCCGCTCCCGTCTCCTCAGCCGCTACGTTAGCGTCCGCTCCCGTATCCTCAGCCGCTACGTTAACGTCCGCTTCCGTATCCTCAGCCGCTACGTTAACGTCCGCTTCCGTATCCTCAGCCGCTACGTTAACGTCCGCTCCCGTCTCCTCAGCCGCTACGTTAATGTCCGCTCCCTTATCCTCACCCGCTACGTTAACGTCCGCTCCCGTATCCTCAGCCGCTACGTTAGCGTCCGCTCCCGTATCCTCAGCCGCTACGTTAACGTCCGCTCCCGTCTCCTCAGCCGCTACGTTAACGTCCGCTCCCGTATCCTCAGCCGCTACGTTAACGTCCGCTCCCGTCTCCTTAGCCGCTACGTTAGCGTCCGCTCCCGTATCCTCAGCCGCTACGTTAACGTCCGCTCCCGTCTCCTCAGCCGCTACGTTAGCGTCCGCTCCCGTATCCTCAGCCGCTACGTTAGCGTCCGCTCCCGTATCCTCAGCCGCTACGTTAACGTCCGCTCCCGTCTCCTCAGCCGCTACGTTAGCGTCCGCTCCCGTCTCCTCAGCCGCTACGTTAACGTCCGCTTCCGTATCCTCAGCCGCTACGTTAGCGTCCGCTCCCGTCTCCTCAGCCGCTACGTTAGCGTCCGCTCCCGTATCCTCAGCCGCTACGTTAGCGTCCGCTCCCGTATCCTCAGCCGCTACGTTAGCGTCCGCTCCCGTCTCCTCAGCCGCTACGTTAACGTCCGCTCCCGTATCCTCAGCCGCTACGTTAACGTCCGCTCCCGTATCCTCAGCCGCTACGTTAACGTCCGCTCCCGTCTCCTCAGCCGCTACGTTAGCGTCCGCTCCCGTATCCTCAGCCGCTACGTTAACGTCCGCTTCCGTATCCTCAGCCGCTACGTTAGCGTCCGCTCCCGTATCCTCAGCCGCTACGTTAACGTCCGCTCCCGTCTCCTCAGCCGCTACGTTAGCGTCCGCTCCCGTCTCCTCAGCCGCTACGTTAACGTCCGCTTCCGTATCCTCAGCCGCTACGTTAGCGTCCGCTCCCGTATCCTCAGCCGCTACGTTAACGTCCGCTCCCGTCTCCTCAGCCGCTACGTTAGCGTCCGCTCCCGTCTCCTCAGCCGCTACGTTAACGTCCGCTTCCGTATCCTCAGCCGCTACGTTAGCGTCCGCTCCCGTCTCCTCAGCCGCTACGTTAGCGTCCGCTCCCGTATCCTCAGCCGCTACGTTAGCGTCCGCTCCCGTATCCTCAGCCGCTACGTTAGCGTCCGCTCCCGTCTCCTCAGCCGCTACGTTAACGTCCGCTCCCGTATCCTCAGCCGCTACGTTAACGTCCGCTCCCGTATCCTCAGCCGCTACGTTAACGTCCGCTCCCGTATCCTCAGCCGCTACGTTAACGTCCGCTCCCGTATCCTCAGCCGCTACGTTAACGTCCGCTCCCGTATCCTCAGCCGCTACGTTAGCGTCCGCTCCCGTCTCCTCAGCCGCTACGTTAGCGTCCGCTCCCGTATCCTCAGCCGCTACGTTAACGTCCGCTTCCGTATCCTCAGCCGCTACGTTAACGTCCGCTCCCGTCTCCTCAGCCGCTACGTTAATGTCCGCTCCCTTATCCTCACCCGCTACGTTAACGTCCGCTCCCGTATCCTCAGCCGCTACGTTAGCGTCCGCTCCCGTATCCTCAGCCGCTACGTTAACGTCCGCTCCCGTCTCCTCAGCCGCTACGTTAACGTCCGCTCCCGTATCCTCAGCCGCTACGTTAACGTCCGCTCCCGTCTCCTCAGCCGCTACGTTAGCGTCCGCTCCCGTATCCTCAGCCGCTACGTTAACGTCCGCTCCCGTATCCTCAGCCGCTACGTTAGCGTCCGCTCCCGTCTCCTCAGCCGCTACGTTAGCGTCCGCTCCCGTCTCCTCAGCCGCAACGTTAGCGTCTGCTCCCGTATCCTCAGCCGCTACGTTAGCGTCCGCTCCCATATCCTCAGCCGCTACGTTAGCGTCCGCTCCCGTATCCTCAGCCGCTACGTTAACGTCCGCTTCCGTATCCTCAGCTGCAACGTTAGCGTCCGCTCCCGTCTCCTCAGCCGCTACGTTAACGTCCGCTCCCGTATCCTCAGCCGCTACGTTATCGTCCGCTCCCGTATCCTCAGCCGCTACGTTAACGTCCGCTCCCGTATCCTCAGCCGCTACGTTAACGTCCGCTCCCGTATCCTCAGCCGCTACGTTAGCGTCCGCTCCCGTCTCCTCAGCCGCTACGTTAGCGTCCGCTCCCGTCTCCTCAGCCGCTACGTTAGCGTCCGCTCCCGTATCCTCAGCCGCTACGTTAACGTCCGCTTCCGTATCCTCAGCCGCTACGTTAACGTCCGCTCCCGTCTCCTCAGCCGCTACGTTAACATCCGCTCCCTTATCCTCAGCCGCTACGTTAGCGTCCGCTCCCGTATCCTCAGCCGCTACGTTAACGTCCGCTCCCGTATCCTCAGCCGCTACGTTAACGTCCGCTCCCGTCTCCTCAGCCGCTACGTTAACGTCCGCTCCCGTTTCCTCAGCCGCTACGTTAGCGTCCGCTCCCGTATCCCCAGCCGCTACGTTAGCGTCCGCTCCCGTATCCTCAGCCGCTACGTTAACGTCCGCTCCCGTTTCCTCAGCCGCTACGTTAGCGTCCGCTCCCGTATCCCCAGCCGCTACGTTAGCGTCCGCTCCCGTATCCTCAGCCGCTACGTTAGCGTCCGCTCCCGTATCCTCAGCCGCTACGTTAGCGTCCGCTCCCGTCTCCTCAGCCGCTACGTTAGCGTCCGCTCCCGTATCCTCAGCCGCTACGTTAGCGTCCGCTCCCGTCTCCTCAGCCGCTACGTTAGCGTCCGCTCCCGTATCCTCAGCCGCTACGTTAGCGTCCGCTCCCGTATCCTCAGCCGCTACGTTAGCGTCCGCTCCCGTATCCTCAGCCGCTACGTTAGCGTCCGCTCCCGCATCCTCAGCCGCTACGTTAGCGTCCGCTCCCATCTCCTCAGCCGCTACGTTAGCGTCCGCTCCCGTCTCCTCAGCCGCTACGTTAGCGTCCGCTCCCGTATCCTCAGCCGCTACGTTAGCGTCCGCTGAGTGTCTGTGTGAGTGTGTGTGTGTGTGTGTGTGTGTGTGTGTGAGTGTGTGTGTGTGTGTGAGTGTGTGTGTGTGTGTGTGTGAGTGTGTGTGTGTGTGTGTGTGTGTGTGTGAGTGTGTGTGTGTGTGTGTGTGTGTGTGAGTGTGTGTGTGTGTGAGTGTGTGTGTGTGTGTGTGTGTGTGTGTGTGTGTGTGTGTTCCCTGGATTCAAATGGAAAGTGTGTTTATGATACATTCCAGATGACAAAATATAAATATTTTTTTATATTTTATTAAAAAAAATATATATATAGATTGACAGGTGAGGCCCTGCCCCCCCTGAATATACGTCCCTGGAACCGACCCAAGTCCAAAGAGAAACTTTGATACTTTTGCCTCAGAAGAGACATGGAGCAGAGACATGGAGCAGAGACATGGAGCAGAGACATGGAGCAGAGACATGGAGCAGGGACATTGAGCAGGCACATGGAGCAGAGACATTGAGCAGGGACATGGAGCAGAGAGACATGGAGCAGAGACATGGAGCAGGGAGACATGGAGCAGAGACATGGAGCAGGGACATGGAGCAGGGACATGGAGCAGAGACATGGAGCAGGGACATGGAGCAGAGACATGGAGCAGAGACATGGAGCAGGGACATGGAGCAGAGACATGGAGCAGAGACATGGAGCAGAGAGACATGGAGCAGAGACATGGAGCAGAGAGACATGGAGCAGAGACATGGAGCAGAGACATGGAGCAGAGAGACATGGAGCAGAGAGACATGGAGCAGAGACATGGAGCAGAGACATGGAGCAGAGACATGGAGCAGGGACATGGAGCAGAGACATGGAGCAGAGACATGGAGCAGAGACATGGAGCAGGGACATGGAGCAGAGACATGGAGCAGAGACATGGAGCAGAGAGACATGGAGCAGGGACATGGAGCAGAGACATTGAGCAGAGACATGGAGCAGAGAGACATGGAGCAGGGACATGGAGCAGAGACATTGAGCAGAGACATGGAGCAGAGACATGGAGCAGAGAGACATGGAGCAGAGACATGGAGCAGAGAGACATGGAGCAGAGACATGGAGCAGAGACATGGAGCAGGGACATGGAGCAGAGACATTGAGCAGAGACATGGAGCAGAGACATGGAGCAGAGAGACATGGAGCAGGGACATGGAGCAGAGACATTGAGCAGGGACATGGAGCAGAGACATGGAGCAGAGACATGGAGCAGAGACATGGAGCAGAGAGACATGGAGCAGAGAGACATGGAGCAGGGACATGGAGCAGAGACATGGAGCAGAGAGACATGGAGCAGGGACATGGAGCAGAGACATGGAGCAGGGACATGGAGCAGAGACATGGAGCAGAGACATGGAGCAGGGACATGGAGCAGAGAGACATGGAGCAGAGAGACATGGAGCAGGGACATGGAGCAGAGACATTGAGCAGAGACATTGAGCAGAGACATGGAGCAGAGAGACATGGAGCAGAGACATGGAGCAGAGACATGGAGCAGGGACATGGAGCAGAGACATTGAGCAGAGACATGGAGCAGGGACATGGAGCAGAGACATTGAGCAGAGACATGGAGCAGAGACATGGAGCAGAGACATGGAGCAGAGA
Source organism: Eucyclogobius newberryi (assembly GCF_026437365.1). Taxonomy (NCBI): domain Eukaryota; kingdom Metazoa; phylum Chordata; class Actinopteri; order Gobiiformes; family Gobiidae; genus Eucyclogobius; species Eucyclogobius newberryi. The sequence continues at coordinate 43,535 of NW_027316113.1, forward strand.
CATGGAGCAGAGAGACATGGAGCAGAGACATGGAGCAGAGACATGGAGCAGGGACATGGAGCAGAGACATGGAGCAGAGACATGGAGCAGAGACATGGAGCAGAGACATGGAGCAGGGACATTGAGCAGCCACATGGAGCAGAGACATTGAGCAGGGACATGGAGCAGAGAGACATGGAGCAGAGAGACATGGAGCAGAGACATGGAGCAGGGACATGGAGCAGGGACATGGAGCAGAGACATGGAGCAGGGACATGGAGCAGAGACATGGAGCAGAGACATGGAGCAGGGACATGGAGCAGAGACATGGAGCAGAGAGACATGGAGCAGAGACATGGAGCAGAGAGACATGGAGCAGAGACATGGAGCAGGGACATGGAGCAGAGACATGGAGCAGAGACATGGAGCAGAGACATGGAGCAGAGAGACATGGAGCAGAGACATGGAGCAGGGACATGGAGCAGAGACATGGAGCAGAGACATGGAGCAGAGACATGGAGCAGAGACATGGAGCAGAGACATGGAGCAGGGACATGGAGCAGGGACATGGAGCAGAGACATGGAGCAGAGACATGGAGCAGAGAGACATGGAGCAGAGACATGGAGCAGAGACATTGAGCAGAGACATGGAGCAGAGACATTGAGCAGAGAGACATGGAGCAGGGACATGGAGCAGAGACATGGAGCAGAGACATGGAGCAGAGAGACATGGAGCAGGGACATGGAGCAGAGACATTGAGCAGAGACATGGAGCAGAGAGACATGGAGCAGGGACATGGAGCAGAGACATTGAGCAGAGACATGGAGCAGAGACATGGAGCAGAGAGACATGGAGCAGAGACATGGAGCAGGGACATGGAGCAGAGACATGGAGCAGAGACATGGAGCAGAGACATGGAGCAGAGACATGGAGCAGAGAGACATGGAGCAGAGAGACATGGAGCAGAGACATGGAGCAGAGACATGGAGCAGAGACATGGAGCAGAGAGACATGGAGCAGGGACATGGAGCAGAGACATTGAGCAGAGACATGGAGCAGAGACATGGAGCAGAGACATGGAGCAGAGACATGGAGCAGAGACATGGAGCAGAGACATTGAGCAGAGACATGGAGCAGGGACATGGAGCAGAGACATTGAGCAGAGACATGGAGCAGAGACATGGAGCAGAGACATGGAGCAGAGACATGGAGCAGAGAGACATGGAGCAGAGAGACATGGAGCAGAGACATGGAGCAGGGAGACATGGAGCAGAGAGACATGGAGCAGGGACATGGAGCAGAGACATGGAGCAGAGACATGGAGCAGAGAGACATGGAGCGGGACATGGAGCAGAGACATGGAGCAGAGACATGGAGCAGAGACATGGAGCAGAGACATGGAGCAGAGACATTGAGCAGAGACATTGAGCAGAGACATGGAGCAGAGAGACATGGAGCAGAGACATGGAGCAGAGACATGGAGCAGGGACACGGAGCAGAGACATTGAGCAGAGACATGGAGCAGGGACATGGAGCAGAGACATTGAGCAGAGACATGGAGCAGAGACATGGAGCAGAGACATGGAGCAGAGAGACATGGAGCAGAGAGACATGGAGCAGGGACATGGAGCAGAGACATGGAGCAGAGACATGGAGCAGGGACATGGAGCAGAGACATGGAGCAGAGACATGGAGCAGAGAGACATGGAGCAGAGACATGGAGCAGAGACATGGAGCAGAGAGACATGGAGCAGAGACATGGAGCAGAGACATGGAGCAGAGACATGGAGCAGAGACATGGAGCAGGGACATTGAGCAGGCACATGGAGCAGAGACATTGAGCAGGGACATGGAGCAGAGAGACATGGAGCAGAGAGACATGGAGCAGAGACATGGAGCAGGGACATGGAGCAGGGACATGGAGCAGAGACATGGAGCAGGGACATGGAGCAGAGACATGGAGCAGAGACATGGAGCAGGGACATGGAGCAGAGACATGGAGCAGAGACATGGAGCAGAGAGACATGGAGCAGAGACATGGAGCAGAGACATGGAGCAGAGACATGGAGCAGGGACATGGAGCAGAGACATGGAGCAGAGAGACATGGAGCAGAGACATGGAGCAGAGACATGGAGCAGAGACATGGAGCAGAGAGACATGGAGCAGGGACATGGAGCAGAGACATGGAGCAGAGAGACATGGAGCAGGGACATGGAGCAGGGACATGGAGCAGAGACATGGAGCAGAGACATGGAGCAGAGACATGGAGCAGAGACATGGAGCAGAGACATGGAGCAGAGACATGGAGCAGGGACATGGAGCAGAGACATGGAGCAGGGACATGGAGCAGAGACATGGAGCAGAGACATGGAGCAGGGACATGGAGCAGAGACATGGAGCAGAGACATGGAGCAGAGATAATAGCAAAATAATTAGCTAAATATTGTAAACTAGAGTCTTGTCCTGTGACTTCAGAGTCCATGTTGTCTTCACAGGACATGCCACGTCCACCGTCCTGTTGGTCCAGTAAAGGAGTCAGAGCCGGATGTCTTCTGCTCTGGGAGGACAAACTACGGGGACGACTGTGGACGTTGGATCCTTCCATGTGACTGGTTTAAAAGATGTCTCTACCACAGCATCACAGTTAGGACAATGTCCAGCCAAACCAGGGACATTCATTAAAGACAAGGTCAGAACATGTGCCAGGGCAAACGAAGGGAGGCCCAGGGGCCGCTCCCAGGGGCCGCTCCCAGGGGCCGCTCCCAGGGGCCGCTCCCAGGGGCCGCTCCCAGGAGCCGCTCCCAGGGGCCGCTCCCAGGGGCCGCTCCCAGGGGCCGCTCCCAGGGGCCGCTCCCAGGAGCCGCTCCCAGGGGCCGCTCCCAGGAGCCGCTCCCAGGGGCCGCTCCCAGGGGCCGCTCCCAGGGGCCGCTCCCAGGGGCCGCTCCCAGGGGCCGCTCCCAGGGGCCGCTCTGATGCCATTGTTGTTGTTCCTCCTCTGCTTCTGTGTCAGGTGTGCAGGTGTTTCCACCTGCTCTGTGCACCTGCTCTGTGCACCTGCTCTGCGCACCTGCTCTGTGCACCTGCTCTGTGCACCTGCTCTGCGCACCTGCTCTGTGCACCTGCTCTGTGCACCTGCTCTGCGCACCTGCTCTGTGCACCTGCTCTGTGCACCTGCTCTGTGCACCTGCTCTGCGCACCTGCTCTGTGCACCTGCTCTGTGCACCTGCTCTGTGCACCTGCTCTGTGCACCTGCTCTGCGCACCTGCACATCCTCCTCAAATCTAACAGATATTTGCTAAAGTATTTTCAAATATATGTGTAACAAAGCCACGTTCCCCATGAATCTACATTTTGACAGGGCAGAACACGAGCATTTACCCCAGGACTAAAGTCTCCTCCAAACTGGCTTGTTTGGACTTATGGACATGTCCCTTCAGTTGTTTAAATGTCCCTGTCTTTTTGTCATAAACAAAATCTCGCGCACTGATTGTCACTGTATCCTCACATTCTCTATTTAATACATATTTAATACATGTTTAATACATGTTTAATACATGTTTAATACATATTTAATACATATTTAATACATGTTTAATACATGTTTAATACATATTTAATACATATTTAATACATGTTTAATACATGTTTAATACATATTTAATACATGTTTAATACATGTTTAATACATATTTAATACATATTTAATACATGTTTAATACATGTTTAATACATGTTTAATACATATTTAATACATGTTTAATACATGTTTAATACATATTTTATACATGTTTAATACATGTTTAATACATATTTAATACATGTTTAATACATAATAATAATAATAATAATAATAATACATATTTAATACATGTTTAATACATGTTTAATACATGTTTAATACATATTTAATACATGTTTAATACATGTTTAATACATATTTTATACATGTTTAATACATGTTTAATACATATTTAATACATGTTTAATACATGTTTAATACATGTTTAATACATATTTTATACATGTTTAATACATGTTTAATACATGTTTAATACATATTTAATACATATTTAATACATGTTTAATACATGTTTAATACATGTTTAATACATATTTAATACATGTTTAATACATGTTTAATACATGTTTAATACATATTTAATACATGTTTAATACATGTTTAATACATATTTAATACATATTTAATACATGTTTAATACATGTTTAATACATGTTTAATACATATTTAATACATGTTTAATACATGTTTAATACATATTTTATACATGTTTAATACATGTTTAATACATATTTAATACATGTTTAATACATAATAATAATAATAATAATAATAATACATATTTAATACATGTTTAATACATGTTTAATACATGTTTAATACATATTTAATACATGTTTAATACATGTTTAATACATATTTTATACATGTTTAATACATGTTTAATACATATTTAATACATGTTTAATACATGTTTAATACATGTTTAATACATATTTTATACATGTTTAATACATGTTTAATACATATTTAATACATGTTTAATACATATTTAATACATATTTAATACATGTTTAATACATATTTAATACATGTTTAATACATATTTAATACATATTTAATACATGTTTAATACATATTTAATACATATTTAATACATGTTTAATACATATTTAATACATGTTTAATACATATTTAATACATGTTTAATACATATTTAATACATGTTTAATACATGTTTAATACATGTTTAATACATATTTAATACATATTTAATACATGTTTAATACATATTTAATACATGTTTAATACATATTTAATACATATTTAATACATATTTAATACATGTTTAATACATATTTAATACATATTTAATACATATTTAATACATATTTAATACATGTTTAATACATATTTAATACATGTTTAATACATATTTAATACATGTTTAATACATATTTAATACATATTTAATACATGTTTAATACATATTTAATACATGTTTAATACATATTTAATACATGTTTAATACATATTTAATACATGTTTAATACATATTTAATACATGTTTAATACATATTTAATACATATTTAATACATGTTTAATACATATTTAATACATGTTTAATACATATTTAATACATATTTAATACATGTTTAATACATGTTTAATACATATTTAATACATGTTTAATACATATTTAATACATATTTAATACATATTTAATACATGTTTAATACATATTTAAAACATATTTAATACATATTTAATACATGTTTAATACATATTTAATACAAATTTAATACATGTTTAATACATATTTAATACATGTTTAATACATATTTAATACATATTTAATACATGTTTAATACATATTTAATACATATTTAATACATGTTTAATACATATTTAATACATATTTAATACATATTTAATACATGTTTAATACATATTTAATACATATTTAATACATATTTAATACATGTTTAATACATATTTAATACAAATTTAATACATGTTTAATACATATTTAATACATGTTTAATACATATTTAATACATATTTAATACATGTTTAATACATATTTAATACATATTTAATACATGTTTAATACATGTTTAATACATATTTAATACATATTTAATACATGTTTAATACATATTTAATACATATTTAATACATGTTTAATACATATTTAATACATGTTTAATACATGTTTAATACATGTTTAATACATGTTTAATACATATTTAATACATATTTAATACATGTTTAATACATGTTTAATACATATTTAATACATGTTTAATACATATTTAATACATGTTAAATACATATTTAATACATGTTTAATACATATTTAATACATATTTAATACATGTTTAATACATATTTAATACATATTTAATACATGTTTAATACATATTTAATACATATTTAATACATATTTAATACATATTTAATACATATTTAATACATATTTAATACATGTTTAATACATATTTAATACATATTTAATACATATTTAATACATGTTTAATACATATTTAATACATATTTAATACATATTTAATACATGTTTAATACATATTTAATACATATTTAATACATATTTAATACATGTTTAATACATATTTAATACAAATTTAATACATGTTTAATACATATTTAATACATGTTTAATACATATTTAATACATATTTAATACATGTTTAATACTTTGATATTATAATTTGACACAAACATGGACGTTCCTCTCGAGCTCTGCAAAAGTCGCTTTGTCGTAAAACTGTTGTTAACGCCGCAGTTTTGAATAAATCTTCAAAGAAATTCCTGCTCTGGTCTTCCATGGACAGAGACGAGCCGTGATTGTGATGGACACATGTCAAAATGGAGAAAAGTCACACGATTGTTTCATTCGACACAACCGACCGTGAATGTACGAACATATCTTTTCATCGACCATAGATATTTCATCAACTGTTACGATTTGTAGATCAACGTATTTAGCGCGCGATGTATTGAGCTTCTCCAGCGGCGTGTGGGGGGGGGGGGAAACACTGTTGTCCCTGTCGGAGCCGGTCACGTGTTGTCCCTGTCGGAGCCGGTCACGTGTTGTCCCTGTCGGAGCCGCTCACGGCACACTGACATGATCAGGACCCTGGCACGTAGGGGCCAATAACCCAGACGCCTCATACTGAATCGCTCTGATCAGGCGACTTTTCCCAGTGCCTGCTCCGCCCGTAATAAAAACGTGTAATGAGTCAGGGACTTTCTCTAAGCAAAATGGACGTTTTTGTAAAAAATAGACAGCTGTTGCTCGCTCAGAGTTCTCACAAGTGAAAGACCCTCTTTACGACTCATGACATTTACTGTCTCATTACGACCATTTTGCTGATTGCTCAGGGCCAAGTCGGGAATGGGCTCTTGCTCATGCTCAGAGTTCACTCCCTGCATCATCTCTCTGCACCTTCCACTCCAACTTCCTGCTCTGGTCAGAGCAAGCCCCATGCATCCTCTAAGACCTCATGCACTCTCTAAGACCTCATGCATCCTCTAAGACCTCATGCATCCTCTAAGACCTCATGCATCCTCTAAGACCTCATGCACTCTCTAAGACCTCATGCATCCTCTAAGACCTCATGCATCCTCTAAGACCTCATGCATCCTCTAAGACCTCATGCACCCTCTAAGACCTCATGCATCCTCTAAAACCTCATGCACCCTCTAAGACCTCATGCATCCTCTAAACCTCATGCATCCTCTAAGACCTCATGCATCCTCTAAGACCTCATGCATCCTCTAAGACCTCATGCATCCTCTAAGACCTCATGCACCCTCTAAGACCTCATGCATCCTCTAAAACCTCATGCACCCTCTAAGACCTCATGCATCCTCTAAGACCTCATGCACCCTCTAAGACCTCATGCATCCTCTAAGACCTCATGCATCCTCTAAGACCTCATGCATCCTCTAAGACCTCATGCACTCTCTAAGACCTCATGCATCCTCTAAGACCTCATGCATCCTCTAAGACCTCATGCATCCTCTAAGACCTCATGCATCCTCTAAGACCTCATGCATCCTCTAAGACCTCATGCACTCTCTAAGACCTCATGCATCCTCTAAGACCTCATGCATCCTCTAAGACCTCATGCATCCTCTAAGACCTCATGCACCCTCTAAGACCTCATGCATCCTCTAAGACCTCATGCATCCTCTAAGACCTCATGCATCCTCTAAGACCTCATGCATCCTCTAAGACCTCATGCACCCTCTAAGACCTCATGCATCCTCTAAAACCTCATGCACCCTCTAAGACCTCATGCATCCTCTAAACCTCATGCACCCTCTAAGACCTCATGCATCCTCTAAGACCTCATGCATCCTCTAAGACCTCATGCATCCTCTAAGACCTCATGCATCCTCTAAGACCTCATGCACCCTCTAAGACCTCATGCATCCTCTAAAACCTCATGCACCCTCTAAGACCTCATGCATCCTCTAAGACCTCATGCATCCTCTAAGACCTCATGCATCCTCTAAGACCTCATGCACCCTCTAAGACCTCATGCATCCTCTAAGACCTCATGCATCCTCTAAGACCTCATGCATCCTCTAAGACCTCATGCATCGTCTAAGACCTCATGCACCCTCTAAGACCTCATGCATCCTCTAAGACCTCATGCATCCTCTAAGACCTCATGCATCCTCTAAGACCTCATGCACCCTCTAAGACCTCATGCATCCTCTAAGACCTCATGCACCCTCTAAGACCTTATGCATCCTCTAAGACCTCATGCATCCTCTAAGACCTCATGCACCCTCTAAGACCTCATGCATCCTCTAAAACCTCATGCATCCTCTAAGACCTCATGCACCCTCTAAGACCTCATGCATCCTCTAAGACCTCATGCACCCTCTAAGACCTTATGCATCCTCTAAGACCTCATGCATCCTCTAAGACCTCATGCACCCTCTAAGACCTTATGCATCCTCTAAGACCTCATGCATTCTCTAAGACCTCATGCATCCTCTAAGACCTCATGCATCGTCTAAGACCTCATGCATCCTCTAAGACCTCATGCATCCTCTAAGACCTCATGCATCCTCTAAGACCTCATGCACCCTCTAAGACCTCATGCACCCTCTAAGACCTCATGCATCCTCTAAGACCTCATGCATCCTCTAAGACCTCATGCATTCTCTAAGACCTCATGCATCCTCTAAGACCTCATGCATCCTCTAAGACCTCATGCATCCTCTAAGACCTCATGCATCGTCTAAGACCTCATGCATCCTCTAAGACCTCATGCATCCTCTAAGACCTCATGCATCCTCTAAGACCTCATGCACCCTCTAAGACCTCATGCACTCTCTAAGACCTCATGCATCCTCTAAGACCTCATGCATCCTCTAAGACCTCATGCACCCTCTAAGACCTCATGCATCCTCTAAGACCTCATGCATCCTCTAAGACCTCATGCATCCTCTAAGACCTCATGCATCCTCTAAGACCTCATGCACCCTCTAAGACCTCATGCACCCTCTAAGACCTCATGCATTCTCTAAGACCTCATGCATCCTCTAAGACCTCATGCATCCTCTAAGACCTCATGCATCCTCTAAGACCTCATGCACCCTATAAGACCTCATGCATCCTCTAAGACCTCATGCATCCTCTAAGACCCCATGCATCCTCTAAGACCTCATGCATCCTCTAAGACCTCATGCATCCTCTAAGACCTCATGCACCCTCTAAGACCTCATGCACTCTCTAAGACCTCATGCATCCTCTAAGACCTCATGCACCCTCTAAGACCTCATGCATCCTCTAAGACCTCATGCACCCTCTAAGACCTTATGCATCCTCTAAGACCTCATGCATCCTCTAAGACCTCATGCACCCTCTAAGACCTCATGCATCCTCTAAAACCTCATGCATCCTCTAAGACCTCATGCACCCTCTAAGACCT
>NW_027316114.1:0-15000 GCF_026437365.1 Eucyclogobius newberryi
ATTACATTTCAGTTTATTCTTAAAGATCATCCAGTCCCACAAAATAAAGTTATAATGAAAAGAACAATATCTGAAAAATCTATCTCAAAATTCAAGGAAATAATAGAACCAATATTCAGTGACATGTCATGTGATCACGTCATGTGATCATGTCATGTGATCATGTCATGTGATCATGTCATGTGATCATGTCATGTGATCCTGTCATGTGATCATGTCATGTGATCCTGCTGAGAACAGCTTTAGTCCCAGTTTAAGTGATCAATGTGTCGACTTGACCATGAATTCTCTGAAGTCTGCTCTTGACGTTGTCGCGCCGTTAAAACAGAAGGTCATTAGGCCAAAGCGCCTCCTCATGGTACAACCAAGAACTGCGTTCACATAAACAAAGAGTTAGAAAGTTAGAGGGATTATTTCGTCGCTCTCTCACAGAAGAATCCCTAAAAGCATGGAAAAGTTGCCTGCTGTCCTATAAGCAGGCTCTGTGTAAGGCCCAAACCAGATATTATTCAAATCTAATAAAAGTCAACAAAAGTAACACTAAATTCCTTTTCAGCGCTGTAACCATGGTAACAAACTGTCACAGCAGTAGAGCCCTCAATCCCAGCTACACTCAGCTCTGATGATTTCCTCCTATTTTTTAACAATAAAATAAAAACAATCAGAGATAAATTAGATGAAATTACCCCGGCTATTAGCCCTGAACTAGCCCAAGCTGTAAATCTAACGTCCCATATAAATCCAGCTGTAAACTTAGAAAGGTTCACAGCTGTTGATTAAGAGAGATAACTTCAGCCTTATGTCCTCTAAAAGCTCAACTTGTGTCCTAGACCCCATTCCAAGCTCCTCAAAGACATTCTCCCCTAATTATAGACCCTATTCTGAATATAATAAATACTTCAGTAGAAAGTGTTTATGTTCCACAGTCCTTCAAACATGCAGTCATTAAACCTCTTCTGAAAAAGCCTAATCTAGATCCCGACCTATTGGTAAACTACAGACCTATTTATAATCTTCCCTTTGTCTCGAAAATCCTTGAACAAGTTGTAGTAAAACAGCTTTGTCGCCCCCTACAGCAGTGTTCAGAGCCCACCACAGCATGGTTCAGAGCCCATCACAGCAGGGTCCAGAGCCCACCACAGCAGGGTTCAGAGCCCACCACAGCAGGGTTCAGAGCCCACCACAGCAGGGTTCAGAGACCACCACAGCAGGGTTCAGAGCCCACCACAGCAGGGTTCAGAGCCCACCACAGCAGGGTTCAGAGCCCACCACAGCAGGGTTCAGAGCCCACCACAGCACTGAAACTGCACTAGTTAAAGTCACAAATGATTTGTTATTAGCCGCTGACGATGGACTGGTCTCACTCCTGGTTCTATTGGACCTCAGCGTTTGACCATCGACCACAACATTCTACTGCAGAGGTTAGAATGTGATGTAGGTGTTGGAGGCCCCGCCCTCAGAGGCCCCGCCCTCAGCTGGTTTAAATCCTATTTATCTGATACCAATTTGTTCATGTAAACCAGAGCTCCTCACCTGCTCTAAAGTAATTTACGGCGTGCCACAGGGTTCAGTACTCGGTCCAATTCTGTTTACTCTTTACATGATGCCATTAGGTCACATGATCAGGTCACATGGCATTAACTTCCACTGCTCTGCAGACGACACTCAGCTGTATTTATCAATGAAACCTGATCAGAGCGATCAAGTTCAGACTTAGTGCTTGTGTGAAGGAGATAAAAACCTGGATGACACTAAACTACCTGCTTCTTAACCCTGAAAAAACCGAGGTCATTGTGCTGGAGGTCATTGTGCTGGAGGTCATTGTGCTGGAGGTCATTGTGCTGGAGGTCATTGTGCTGAAGGTCATTGTGCTGGAGGTCATTGTGCTGGAGGTCATTGTGCTGGAGGTCATTGTGCTGGAGGTCATTGTGCTGGAGGTCATTGTGCTGAAGGTCATTGTGCTGGAGGTCATTGTGCTGGAGGTCATTGTGCTGGAGGTCATTGTGCTGGAGGTCATTGTGCTGAAGGTCATTGTGCTGGAGGTCATTGTGCTGGAGGTCATTGTGCTGGAGGTCATTGTGCTGGAGGTCATTGTGCTGAAGGTCATTGTGCTGGAGGTCATTGTGCTGAAGGTCATTGTGCTGGTCCTAAACATGTACGAGATGCTCTATCTGAGCAGATAGTCACACTGGACAATGTCAGTGTAGCCTCCAGTTCTACTGTAAGAAACCTCAGAGTCTTATTGGACCAGGAGCTCTCATTTAAAGCTCATATAAATCAAGCTTGTAAAACAGCCTATTTCCATTTGCGCAACAAGAGCCAAAATCAGAAGAATCCTGCCTAAAAGTGATGCCGAAAAACTTATCCATGCATTTGTAACGACTAGATTAGACTACTGTAACTCCCTGCTTGCAGCGTGTCCTAAAAGCTCCATAAAAAGCTTTCAACTGGTTCAAAATGCAGCAGCAAGATTACTAACAGGAACAAAAAGAAGAGAGCACATTACGCCGGTGCTGGAGTCTCTTCACTGGCTCCCCGTCGAGTTTAGAATCAAATTCAAAATTCTACTCTTGACCTACAAAGCCATAAATGACATGGCCCCTCCCACCTCAAAGATGCTATAGAACCATATCATCCAAACAGAGCTCTTCGCTCTCAGAATGCCGGCCTTCTGGTGGTGCCAAGAGTCTCTAAAAGTACTGTAGGAGGTAGAGCGTTTAGCTACCAAGCTCCTGTGTTATGGAATCAGCTCCCGACCCATGTTAAATATGCTGACACAGTCTCTTCATTTAAGTCCAGGCTTAAAACGTTCCTCTTCGAAATCGCTTACGGTCAGAGTAGTTAGGAACAGAAAGATAAACCCACAGCTTCAGCTACGCTGCCCTAGGAGTAACTGTGCTGGGGGAAGTATGACAGCTTGAGCTCTATCCTCTTCTTCTTCTGACTACTTATGCTATCAAACAATATTTATTTTTTGATTCCACTTGCAAACTGTTCACCGCCTTCTTTTTCTTTCTCTCACTTCTGAGGACCTGTGGACCCAGATGTCCCTCTCCTGGTGAAGTGTCCCTGCCCCGTGTGGACGGTCCCTCATCTGCCTGAAGAGTGGCTCCAGCTCCAGTCTCCCTCGTGTCTGTGAGAGTGGGATCTCTCCTTCACTGGAACTAACACAGGTTTCTACGCTTTTTTCCCAAAGAGGTTTTTTTTTTGTAGTTTTTCCTGGCCGAGAAGGAGAGTCTAAGGACAGAGGACCCTGGGACATCGTCCCTCGCCACCACAGACATTGTTGATTCATTTCTCCCTGTGGCCCTCAGAGGCAACTGTTGTTGTGATTTTGGGCCTTACAAAAATAAATTGATTTGATTTGATTTGACACATTTACAGAGGATTTTGTGACTGAAGCGAAACTGGCCTCATGATAAATGAGGCTAAGAACCTGTGGAGAGTTAACTGTGTGAAGTGATCACGTGACACACATCACAGTTAAAGGAGTTTCACGTGTTTGAGGATCAATAACTCAAAATAACTGAATCCTGAATGTTTTGAATGAAAAACGATTATTTTAGATCTTGAAACGATGGCAGGCGTTCCCTCGTCAGGATGTGTGTTAGCGCTCACCTACTGGCAGCAGAGGGAACTACCGCTGTAATCAAACGCCTTCATGAACTGCACAGCCCAAAGGCATGCTGGGAAATGCAGTGACTGGACAGTGTGACCGCTGCTGTTGGTGATGAAAGGAAACCACAGCTTCTTCCTCTGTTGCCCCCGGAGACGCCATGGCAACCATCACCTCCGCCGACCCAGTGCATTATGGGAAACATCAGCCTTCTTTCAGATCCCAGAATAAACACAGCCTTTTCCCCTCGAGAGATGTCCTTTTGTGAAACGCCTCTAGAACCTTCTGCACGTCTACGTTCCACCTGTCCAGTCACAAGAACCTTCTGCACATCTACGTTCCATCTGTCCAGTCACAAGAACCTTCTGCACATCTACGTTCCATCTGTCCAGTCACTAGAACCTTCTGCACGTCTACGTTCCATCTGTCCAGTCACAAGAACCTTCTGCACATCTACGTTCCATCTGTCCAGTCACAAGAACCTTCTGCACATCTACGTTCCATCTGTCCAGTCACTAGAACCTTCTGCACATCTACGTTGCACCTGTCCAGATACTAGAACCTTCTGCACATCTACGTTCCACCTGTCCAGTCACTAGAACCTTCTGCACATCTACGTTCCACCTGTCCAGTCACAAGAACCTTCTGCACGTCTACGTTCCACCTGTCCAGTCACTAGAACCTTCTGCACATCTACGTTCCACCTGTCCAGTCACTAGAACCTTCTGCACATCTACGTTCCACCTGTCCAGTCACAAGAACCTTCTGCACGTCTACGTTCCACCTGTCCAGTCACTAGAACCTTCTGCACATCTACGTTCCACCTGTCCAGTCACTAGAACCTTCTGCACGTCTACGTTCCACCTGTCCAGATACTAGAACCTTCTGCACATCTACGTTCCACCTGTCCAGTCACTAGAACCTTCTGCACATCTACGTTCCACCTGTCCAGTCACTAGAACCTTCTGCACGTCTACGTTCCACCTGTCCAGATACTAGAACCTTCTGCACATCTACGTTCCACCTGTCCAGTCACTAGAACCTTCTGCACATCTACGTTCCACCTGTCCAGTCACTAGAACCTTCTGCACATCTACGTTCCACCTGTCCAGTCACTAGAACCTTCTGCACGTCTGCTGTACTAAGAGAGAGGGAGAGAGGAAGACGGAGAGAGAGGAAGAGAGAGAGAGAAGAAAAAGAACAGCCAAGGCTTATTTATAAAAACAATAAGACGAGACACGACAAAGTCTGTTCAGTCCAAATGCGTCTTCCTCCCACAGAGTCTGACAGAAGCACATTAGAGTCTGACAGAAGCACATTAGAGTCTGACAGAAGCACATTAGAGTCTGACAGAAGCACATTAGAGTCTGACAGAAGCACATTAGAGTCTGACAGAAGCACATTAGAGTCTGACAGAAGCACATTAGAGTCTGACAGAAGCACATTAGAGTCTGACAGAAGCACATTAGAGTCTGACAGAAGCACATTAGAGTCTGACAGAAGCACATTAGAGTCTGACAGAAGCACATTAGAGTCTGACAGAAGCACATTAGAGTCTGACAGAAGCACATTAGAGTCTGACAGAAGCACATTAGAGTCTGACAGAAGCACATTAGAGTCTGACAGAAGCACATTAGAGTCTGACAGAAGCACATTAGAGTCTGACAGAAGCACATTAGAGTCTGACAGAAGCACATTAGAGTCTGACAGAAGCACATTAGAGTCTGACAGAAGCACATTAGAGTCTGACAGAAGCACATTAGAGTCTGACAGAAGCACATTAGAGTCTGACAGAAGCACATTAGAGTCTGACAGAAGCACATTAGAGTCTGACAGAAGCACATTAGAGTCTGACAGAACCAGAGTCTGACAGAAGCACATTCATGGTCACTTCATGGTTTTGTTCTCGTTTGTTCACAAATCGCACCAGAAAACAGAGACTCTTTTGTCTCCTCACATATTTGTCTGAGCTGAAATATGGAAATATGGAAATGAACAGATGAGAAACAGAAAATGCAGCTTCGTCATTTTAAACGAGTCGCGGGAAAAAATATGTTGATGCTTTGTTTTTGTCATTAGTTTGAAAAATGACTGCGATTTGAAAAACAAGCCTCGAAATATGATTGTTTTTCTGAGATCCACTTTTTTTATTCTGGTTTAAATGTATCGGCGGCTTCACTTCATTACAATTCGACAACAGAGATAATACGACCAGATGCCCTTCCATTGTACTGTGAGCACAGCTGCGTGTCCGCTCGGCTGAGAGAAGAGCCAACACGTGGGCTCCGTGTTTCCTGACTTTCCATTGGTTCAACAGCATCATGTGATCACTTGCCAATCAAAACAGGGAGAATTGCCGCGCTAGGCTAGCTGTGATGCTAACAGAGTTTTGAACTCAAAGATAAAGATGTCATACTTGATCTGGTCAAAGGAACTATTAATGTAAGGCCGTGGCTGGAGAGCAGCTGCGCGGTCAAATGGCCGCGCAGCTGCTCTCCAGCCAGGGTTAGGGTTAGGGTTAACCCTAACCCTAACCTAACCCTAACCGCGCTGCTCTAACCCTAACCGCGGCATTTCCCTTATAGCCCGTTATAGCCTCATGGCTAACCCTAACCCTAACCCTAACCCTAACCTTAACCTTAACCCTAACCCTAACCTTAACCCTAACCCTAACCCTAACCCTAACCCTAACCCTAACCCTAACCTTAACCTTAACCCTTAACCCTAACCCTAACCCTAACCCTAACCCTAACCTTAACCCAAACCCTAACCCTAACCCTAACCCTTAACCTTAACCTTAACCCTAACCCTAACCCTAACCCTAACCCTTAACCCTAACCTTAACCCTAACCCTAACCCTAACCTTAACCTTAACCCTAACCCTTAACCCTAACCCTAACCCTTAACCTTAACCCTAACCCTAACCTTAACCCTAACCCTAACCCTAACCCTAACCTTAACCCTAACACTAACCTTAACCTTAACCCTAACCCTAACCTTAACCTTAACCCTAACCCTTAACCCTAACCCTAACCCTTAACCTTAACCCTAACCCTAACCTTAACCCTAACCCTAACCCTAACCCTTAACCTTAACCCTTAACCTTAACCCTAACCCTAACCCTAACCCTAACCTTAACCTTAACCCTAACCCTAACCTTAACCCTAACCCTAACCCTAACCTTAACCTTAACCCAAACCCAAACCCTAACCCTAACCCTAACCCTAACCCTTAACCTTAACCTTAACCCTAACCCTAACCCTAACCCTTAACCTTAACCTTAACCCTAACCCTAACCCTAACCTTAACCCTAACCCTAACCTTAAGGCAAGGAAAGGCAAGTTTATTTGTAGAGCACATTTCATACACAAGGCAATTCAAAGCTTCACAGCAGGAAAAATGCATTCAAATCACAAAGAAATTACAGAAATACAATAAAATTAACTAAATTAAAAATTATCAATCCAACTGATTTTCTAAACTAATAAAATCACAAACAAAAGAGAAGAGTGCAAAGAAAAAAATCCCTTCAGTCATATGCGCAGCTAAACAAAACTGTTTTTAGCTTAGATTTGAACATTGTCAGAGTAGAAACTGTCTCACATCTTCAGGAAGATTGTTCCAGATTTTAGCTGCATAAAACTGAAACACAGATTCCCCATGTTTAGTCCTGACTCTGGCACCAGCAGGAGGCCGGTCCCTGAGGTCCTCAGAGTCCGAGATGGTTCATATGGCACTAACATATCCAAGATGTACTTTGGTGCTAGGCCATGGAGAGACTTGTACACAAGCAGAGCTGCTTTAAAGTCTCTTCTCTGAGCCACAGGGGGCAGTGCAGAGACCTGAGAACAGGACTAATGTGATCATACTTCCTGGTTCTAGTCAGGACCCGAGCAGCAGCGTTCTGGATGTACTGCAGCTGTTTTACAGCTCGTTTGGAGAGACCAGTGAGCGGCCGTTACAGTAGTCTAATCTACTGGAGACAAACGCGTGGATAAGTCTCTCTAAATCTGGTTTTGACACTATATTTTTGATTTTGGCAATGTTTTTTAGATGGTAAAAAGCTGCTGATGTTATTGATTTGACGTGGCTATTAAAGTTCAAGTCTGAGTCCATTATTACCCCCAGATTTCTAATTTGGTTTGTAGGTTTTAGAGCGAAACTCTGGAGGTGACCGCTAACACTTTCTCTTTGTTTCTGTGGGCCAAAAACGATTATTTCAGTCTTGTCTGAGTTCAGCTGGAGAAAGTTGTTTTGCATCCACAAACTGATCTGTTGGATGCAGTGACAGAGTGAATCTACTGGTCCAGATTCACCTGCCGACAGTGAAACATAGATCTGAGTGTCGTCTGCATAATTGTGATAGGACACATTTTCACTGCGTATCAACTGACCTAACGGCAGCATGTAGAGGTTGAACAGAAGGGGACCCAGGACTGACCCTTGGGGCACTCCACAGGTCAGGGTCATGTGGTCTGAGACACAGCTACCAATTTCAACAAAGTACTTCCTGTCTTCCAGATAGGACCTTAACCAGTTTAGGGCAGTGCCAGTGATGCCCACCCAGACCTCTAGTCTCTGTAAGAGGATCCCATGATCGACAGTGTCAAAAGCAGCATCAGATCTAACAGAATTAAGACTGAGGCTTTGCCCGTGTCAGTGTTCAGGCGGATGTCATTTGTCACCTTGACAAGAGCAGTCTCAGTGCTGTGATGAGGTCTAAAACCTGACTGAAAAACATCAAATGAGTTGTTTATTAAGAGGAAATCTGTGAGCTGTTGGTAAACAACCTTTTCAAGGACTTTGCCCCAAAATTATAGATTAGAGATGGGCCGGTAATGACTCAGTACTGCGGCATCAAGACTGCTCTTCTTTAGGAGAGGCTTTATGACCGCAGTTTTCAAAGACATTGGGAATGTTCCAGATTGAAGCGACATGTTAATTATGTGAGTGAATGGTGCTAACAAACTGTTCAGCACAGACTTTAGAAATCTGGTGGGTAACACATCTAGGCAGCATGTAGATGAACTCAGACTGGTGATGATCTCATGGACAGTTTTGTCAGTTACTGGTGCAAAGTGAGTTAGCTCTAAGTGTCTTGGTGGTTTTAGGGTAATTTTTTGCATTGTGGGATTTATAGCTTTTTTAATGCCCTGAACTTTGTCATTAAAGAATAATGCAAACTCATTACACTTGGATGTGGAAATGAGTTCTAACGGCAGCTGAGCTGGAGGGTTTGTTAATCTGTTTACTGTGGCAAACAGGACACGCGAGTTGTTACTGCAGCTTCCAATTATTTCAGAAAAATATCTTTCCCTAGTTCTACATAAGATTAGGTTGTACATGTTCAGCTTCTCTTTGTAAATCTCTTTTTGAACCTGGAGCTTTGACTTGCGCCATTTCCGTTCGGCCCTGCGGCACTCCCTTTTCTGTGCCCTGACCCAATCATCATTTCTCCACGGCGCCTTCTGCTTATTTTTAACCATTTTAGCCTTTATAGGGGCGATGGTGTCCAGAACATTCAAAACACTAGATGTAACAGAGTTCAACAAATCATTTACATTAGAACATGAGACATTTTCAAACTTTATCATTTCCATAAACAGTGCACCTGTGCCATCACTTATGTGTCTCCTCTGAACAACTGCAGGACCAACCGGAGGTTTGGGAGAAACAGACAGGTCAAAGAAGACACAGAAATGATCAGACAGAGCAACATCGACCACATTAACATTTGAAATATTTACCCCCTTTGTAATTATGAGATCTAGAGTGTGTCCTTTGCTGTGGGTGGGGCCTCTCACATGCTGAGTAAGACTGAAGGTTTCAAGGACAGCATCAAGCTCTTTAGCGTTTCTGTCACAAATATTATCAACATGCACATTGAAATCACCTGTAATGACCAAACCATCAAAGTCTGTGCATATGACTGAAAGCATCTCAGTAAAATCATCAATAACACTTTGGCAGTGCTGGGGAGGCTTGTATAAAACAATGAAGAGAATGGATGGAGACCGTTTTAGCTCCATTTTAAAGGATACATACTCAAATGATGAAAACACCCCAAAAGACAACCTGCGGGTAATTATTTCATCTCCAAAGACAGCACAGACTCCACCCCCTTTTTTGTTTTCTCGTGTTTCAGATTCAAACTTAAAGTTGGGTGGAGCAGATTCTATCAGAACTACATTTCCTGTGTTTTTGTCAAGCCATGTTTCAGTTAAAAACATAAAATCAAGATTATAAGAAGAAATAAAATTATTAATTAAGAGAGATTTGTTACATAAGGATCTGACATTTAGCACAGCAAGTTTCAGACTAGTTTCAGTGGGACTGGGCTTTATCTTTTCACAGGGAATATGAATCACATTTCTCAGATTGGGCCTGACTCGCATTTTGTTTTTCCATCTGTGTGATGATGTGACTACAGAAATAGCACTAGGGGGGGCTCTTTTTACATAGGGCCCCGGGTTGGTTTGATTTTTAATGTGACAATAAGTCCCGGCAACGCTGAGACCCAGTGCATCCTAGCTATGGGAGATACCAGGTGAAAGGCGAGGTTGGATGGGTGGTGGGGCTTTTGTAGCCGAGGAGAGTTTGGGACCAGGTGAGAGGCGAGGGGGGATGGGTGGTGGGGCTTTTGTTGGTGTAGTCGGTATTGACATAGCCCTTGATCTTGCTATATTGGGCGTGAGTGGAGCCATCTTAATGCCTGATTTGATCAGACTTTCAAAATGGCTGGGAAGGCCCATGGGTGAGAGTGGAGATGAGAAGGAGAATGATGAATCTTTAGTGGGAGTAGATGTTGCAGGGGGAACCCAGGGCTGGTGTGAAGGCAGGGGCGATGACAGGGATGTTGTTGGGCTTGTCACAGATGGGTCCAAGGCCTTTGAAGATTGTTCCTTTGCTGGAGGCGGTGGAGGTAAATGTGGAGCAGCTGGAGCTGAATCCTTTGCTGGTGGTGGTGGAGCAGCTGCTGATGAATCCTTTGGTGGAGGCTGAGGTTGTGGTGCTTTTGATGTTGAAACATTGGCTCGGTCTCTGGCTGATGGAGCAGGAATTCTTCTCTCATTCCTCTCTTCTCTAACTATCTGCTCAGGACCCTGTCCAGGCCCAGTCCAATGCCTCAGAGCGTGGAGCAGGTTCTCTGTCAGCACCCTCACTCCACCTCTGCATAGGTGGGGGCCATTTCTCTTAAACAGGTCCTCTCGTTTCCAGAATAGATAGAAGTTCTCAATGTAGTGTAGTCCTCTCGGGGAACACTCTTTGGACAGCCATGTGTTCAGCTGAAGAAGCCGGCTAAACTTGTTTATCCTCCTGTCGATGTTTGGAAGAGGTCCACTTATGAAAGTTTTGATTTCCATTTTATCAAGCAAGTCAAATAACTTCAAGAAGTCTTTTTTCAAAACTTCAGTCTGTTCCCGCCGCATGTCCACTGCACCCACGTGCACAATCAGCTGTTTAGCTCCTCCATGCTTAGCCATAATATTTGGAAGGAGTGACGTTATCTCAGAAACAGTGGCGCTTGGAAAAGAATGTGTGTTTATCTTTTCATGCGTCACGTGACTTATCGCGCCGTCACCAACCAAAACAATCTGCGTGACCTTGGCTCCTGGCATAGATCCTCCTCGCTGTATTTTGGCCACGTCATCTTTCCTTTTTTCATTTAATTCCATCTCTGAAAGTGGTAAAAATCTGTTGGTGAGCTGTATTTTAGGTGACTTCACGTTATCTTTGTATCGTTTAGGCTTTGCTCCAAGTTTGTTCCAAGAAGCAGCCTGGTCTTTCTGGTTTTTAGACAGTTTTGGAAACGACACAGAGTCACTGCGGTTTAGGTTGAAAGTAGCAGTTTTTCTTGTAAAAAGTGTGCTCTTCTTACCGTCGGTTGACACAGGAATGGTATCGTGAAGAACTTTTTCAGATTCCAAAACAAATATCCGTGTTTTCAGCTCATTAATTTCTTGTTGATATTTCCGACAGCGTTCACAGTCTTTCTCTCTTCTTCTCCCGGACATGTCGCTGGCGTCAGATATGTCGTTAAAACTGGAAAAATGTTCTTAAAATCCTTGGTTTACTTGAAAAAGTCTAAAGCAAAAATGTTTGGAAGACAAAAACTGATTAAAAAGCAAAATAAAGAAGGAAAACAGCGATAGCAAGCGGAGCGAGCAAAAAAGCGTGTGCACTCTTCGGAAGCAGGATATGACTCTAATCTTAACCTTAACCTTAACCCTAACCTTAACCCTAACCCTAACCCTAACCCTAACCCTTAACCTTAACCCTAACCCTAACCTTAACCCTAACCCTAACCCTAACCCTAACCCTAACCTTAACCCTAACCTTAACCTTAACCTTAACCTTAACCCTAACCTTAACCTTAACCCTAACCTTAACCCTAACCCTAACCCTAAACCCTAACCCTAACCCTTAACCTTAACCCTAACCTTAACCCTAACCCTAATCCTAACCCTAACCTTAACCCTAACCTTAACCTTAACCTTAACCCTAACCTTAACCCTAACCTTAACCTTAACCTTAACCTTAACCTTAACCTTAACCTTAACCTTAACCCTAACCTTAACCTTAACCTTAACCTTAACCTTAACCCTAACCTTAACCTTAACCCTAACCCTAACCCTAACCTTAACCCTAACCCTAACCTTAACCTTAACCCTAACCTTTACCTTTACCTTTACCTTAACGCTAACCCTAACCCTAACCTTAATCCTAACCTTAACCCTAACCTTAACCTTAACCCTAACCTTAACCCTAACCCTAACCCTAACCTTAACCCGGCGCGGTCTAAAACGGTGCTAAAAGCGGTCAAATAGCGGCGCAGTTTCAGGAGCCGCGGCGCGCGGCCGGCACAAAAATAACATGGCTTTTTTTGCCGTGCACCGCAGCTCTGCAGACACTCCCTTAATGTTAAGTATGTTGATAGTACTGTGATACATGTATTTACTCCACCAGGAGGCGCTCTCACTCTGAGGGAACCCTGACCCACCCTGAGGGAACCCTGACCCACTCTGAGGGAACCCTGACCCCTGACCCACCCTGAGGGAACCCTGACCCCTGACCCACTCTGAGGGAACCCTGACCCCTGACCCACCCTGAGGGAACCCTGACCCCTGACCCACTCTGAGGGAACCCTGACCCCTGACCCACTCTGAGGGAACCCTGACCCACCCTGAGGGAACCCTGACCCCTGACCCACTCTGAGGGAACCCTGACCCCTGACCCACCCTGAGGGAACCCTGACCCCTGACCCACTCTGAGGGAACCCTGACCCCTATACTTGGAGAGAGGACTATACTTGGAGAGAGGACTATACTTGGAGAGAGAGGACTATACTTGGAGAGAGAGGACTATACTTGGAGAGAGGACAATACTTGGAGAGAGAGGACTATACTTGGAGAGAGAGGACTATACTTGGAGAGAGGACAATACTTGGAGAGAGGACAATACTTGGAGAGAGGACTATACTTGGAGAGAGGACTATACTTGGAGAGAGAGGACTATACTTGGAGAGAGAGGACTATACTTGGAGAGAGGACTATACTTGGAGAGAGGACAATACTTGGAGAGAGAGGACTATACTTGGAGAGAGAGGACTATACTTGGAGAGAGGACAATACTTGGAGAGAGGACAATACTTGGAGAGAGGACTATACTTGGAGAGAGGACTATACTTGGAGAGAGAGGACTATACTTGGAGAGAGAGGACTATACTTGGAGAGAGGACAATACTTGGAGAGAGGACTATACTTGGAGAGAGGACAATACTTGGAGAGAGGACTATACTTGGAGAGAGGACTATACTTGGAGAGAGGACTATACTTGGAGAGAGGACAATACTTGGAGAGAGGACTATACTTGGAGAGAGGACTTTACTTGGAGAGAGGACTATACTTGGAGAGAGGACTATACTTGGAGAGAGAGGACTATACTTGGAGAGAGGACAATACTTGGAGAGAGGACAATACTTGGAGAGAGGACTATACTTGGAGAGAGGACTATACTTGGAGAGAGGACTATACTTGGAGAGAGGACTTTACTTGGAGAGAGGACTATACTTGGAGAGAGGACTTTACTTGTGGATGGTTTGTTTTTGGGCTTTTGAGAGTAAAATGTGTTATTATTGATCTGATGTTTAGGCGGGAAAATTAACCAAATACTTTGCTGTTGCCATTGTTTTTTCTGTAATGGCGAAAATATATAGTATAAGCCCAATCGCTTTCTCCAGTGTATCCTCCGCTCCGTGTCATTGACCAAGTCATTGGGTCATTGGCCGGGTCATTGGCCGGGTCATTGGGTCATTGGGTCATTGGCCGTGTCATTGGGTCATTGGGTTATTGGCCGTGTCATTGGGTCATTAGGTCATTGGCCGTGTCATTGGGTCATTGGGTTATTGGCCGTGTCATTGGGTCATTGGGTTATTGGCCGTGTCATTGACCGGGTCATTGGGTCATTGGCTGGGTCATTGGCCGGGTCATTGGCCGTGTCATTGACCGGGTCATTGGCCGTGTCATTTGGTCATTGGGTCATTGGCCGGGTCATTGGCCGTGTCATTGGGTCATTGGCCGTGTCATTGACCAAGTCATTGGGTCATTGGCCGGGTCATTGGCCGGGTGATTGGGTCATTGGGTCATTGGCCGTGTCATTGGGTCATTGGGTTATTGGCCGTGTCATTGGGTCATTAGGTCATTGGCCGTGTCATTGGGTCATTGGGTTATTGGCCGTGTCATTGACCGGGTCATTGGGTCATTGGCTGGGTCATTGGGTCATTGGCCGGGTCATTGGCCGTGTCATTGAGTCATTGGGTCATTGGCCGTGTTATTGACCGGGTCATTGGCCGTGTCATTTGGTCATTGGGTCATTGGCCGTGTCATTGACCAAGTCATTGGGTCATTGGCCGGGTGATTGGGTCATTGGCCGGGTCATTGGCCGTGTCATTGGGTCATTGGGTCATTGGTCGTGTCATTGACCGGGTCATTGGCCGGGTTGTTGGCCGGGTGATTGGGTCATTGGGTCATTGGCCGTGTCATTGGGTCATTGGGTCATTGGGTCATTGGCCGGTTTGAAAGACTGCGATTAGTGTTAGCGTTGGAGTCGCATCTGTCTGCGGTGAACACTTCACACTATGACACCAGAGACCTCTGTCCACATGCTATTGGACGTGTTGTTGGACGTGTTGTTGGACGTGTTGTTGGACGTGTTGTTGGACGTGTTGTTGGACGTGTTGTTGGACGTGTTGTTGGACGTGTTGGTTTCCTCGCGCTTGTGCATGAGTGTAGTTCCCATAGTAACAGAGGTTAAACATACACAGAATTCAGAATGTGGTGTAATGTGAACTCGACATGCTCCAGCTTCATTTGGACTTGTGTGTC